>NW_017306755.1:1062607-1129696 GCF_000935625.1 Nanorana parkeri | reverse complement strand
AGCACACCTATGCAAAACACTACACACACGCCCCTCTGAAGAAGCCCCGGCCATCGGGGGGAAACGCGTCAGGATAGCGTGTGTTCCAGCTTCCCGGAAACACCCATAATGGATCACTTAATGTTCGAGTGAAAGCAGGACAGGGGATCTGTGCAGCTGCCGAGTTCAGTGGACTGGACAATCTCGATGCGGTCTTTGCCTGAGCACAGCGGCAATAGATTGTACTCACTGTGGCCGAGACCGGGAGACGGGAGTGAATCCCTGTCAGTGTAACATACACAGTTCCTATTCCTCCCCGGGTCACTGAACACACTGCCGAGAGGACTTTATCAAACTTCATCCCACAGTGCGGCCGCACGAGTGGACACTCTCCCTATGGCTTCTCTCCCTCAAATTGGAATTCAATCCCACACAGTGATATAAATCAGACGGGGGAAGAAGCATAACAAAAGGAACCACTGCTCCGCTACTGAAGCGGATCCCTTTGAAAAGGAAATTGCTACAATTGGATACCACGTTGTGAAACAGTCCACTTGCAAATATCGTTGTGGGACATATTAAGCACTATTTCCACCACGAGTTACAAACACAACGTGAGTACAGTTCGGCTAGTCTATTTTTGATATATCTTCATTTTGCCTGCACCAGAGACTTCCTGCCCCCTTTTTTAGGAGATTTATATACCTGAACATTTACATCATTTCACTTGGGTGATTTAGGGAAGCTGTTTTAATGTTTTTAAATGTTTTGTATAGGTATCTTTATGTGTTTATTAATCATTAAATTTGTTATACTACTTAACTAATTGTGATCTATTCATCAGACCATCTTCTTTTTGAGGGATTTCTTTTCATAGGGGACTAGATGGTTTCAAAATTAGCATTTACTGTGATTGCGGATGTATCTACATTGCTAGATGATGTGGTTGATGATGTAACAACACTTTGGGAATTCTTCAGATTTTTTCTAATTTTAATAGTCTGTTTTGTTTTTTTGCATGTACCCCTCCTAAAAAATCCATACCAAACTCCTATCTAAGATAAGTGTCTGGTATAGCTTGCGGGGGGAACTCAGACCTTTTCTTTTCCTGGTATAGCTTGTGGGGGGAACTCAGACCTTTTCTTTTCCTGGAGTCCCCCTTAAAATCCAGGTTTAGTTACTGCAAATTTTTTTGTGAATAAGCATGTAGAGGGGGGAGTGAATACCTGGGGTCCCCCTTAGTTTAATGTTCCACTTTAAGCATTGTTAAAGGGCTGCTCCTTGAGGAATGGAATTCTTTAAAATATTATTTCATTGGTACATGTCCCCCAGGGTAGTGCATACTTACCTATGCGCTTAGGTGGATTTTGGAAAGTCCACATGATGTTTCTGACAAAGAAAACAAGCCTGCAGGGAAATTTCAATTAGGACAAAAAAATTGAACCTTGAAGATGGAGAGAATTGATATTTAAAATTTCCCTCCCATTGGCTTTAATGGGGTTCACATTATTGTTCACAATTTGCTGACTTTTTAAAATGAAACCCAGATATGTTTGGCTTATCACTAGTGACAGCAGATCTTGGCATCATGTTCCCGTTGTATCTGGGGCAACACGTTCCTCTTGGTGCTTCCCAATAAAATTACTTTTCTTAATTACACCCCAACACTCCAATCTACCAGCACAACTTCGCCCCCTCCATTTGCTTCTGCCTGTTCGTCCCCCTGTGTTTTCCCCTTGCAGCTATGTCTTAAGTGTCTTGGATCCAGTAGATTCCCTCAAATTTTCCTTTGTATTGGGATGGAGTGAAAGGTCCCCCAGCTGCTATGAGGAATAAGGAGGATGTTCCCATTGCTGCTGACTTTGTCTAATTAAAGTGATGCGCCCACCATGCTCTTTGGTGTGTAGTCATGTGTTTCCCCATGCATGAAGTACCCAAATTGCTGGTTCTTTTAACACAACTGATACACTGCAGTCAGGAGCTCCAGACCACAATGGTGCTGTTGGTAGCAGATATGGTAAAAATGACCCACACTACAGAGCTATTTTAATTTGTCTTGTACAAAAAGCTAGCCAATACCTACCAAACACATAGCCAACGTTTATATTATGCCTATTTTAAGCAGAAAACAGTGATACAAGGATGGGACTGGGTGGAATGCGGTGATGTGATTTTAAAGTGTTTTGACATTTTATTAAGCTTCGGCTCTCTTCGGCCACCAGAGCTGCTGTACGAGCTATTCACTATAGCCTGTACAGCAGCTGAAGGTGGCTGAGCGGTTCAGCCGAGCCGAAGGCATGTGCTTCGGCTAGACTGAGCAAAAGTGACACCCGAAGTGGGGCAATAGGCCTGCCGAAGGCCGGCCATAGGTCCTGCAAATTACAACTGGGTGGAGCCAGCTATGATCTCACACCTGGCTCCTTCCAGTTGTAATGACATATCAGCGTTCCCAAATGACCTGGAGACTCCGATCTGTCATTAGACAATAACAACTGGGCAGAGATGGCCGTGACGTAACGGCCGGTTCTGTGCCGTTGTTATTCATTGGCCAGGACCTGCTAGAAGACTCTAGGAGGTGCCAGCCAATAGGAAACAGTTGGGTGGAGCTAGCTGTCACTGCTAGCTCTGCCCAATTTAAAAAAAAAATATTTTTCTTTTTAAAAATGTTTATTTATATTTTAATTTTACTATTTACATTTTAAAAATATTTTTTCCAACTTTTTTTAACTCTTCTTAGCTCTTTTTTTCAACTTCATTCATTTTCTATTGTGCTTGTTATTCACGCACTGCTGTTCGGCCCCTATTAGAATAAAGCTTCGGCTCAGTCTATCCAGATGTTGGATCAGCTGAGTCAAAGTCCTTCTGCACTTCAGCTCACCTGAAGTTCAGCCGAAGGCAGCTTATGTATGGCTGATTTCAGCCGATTTATGGCTGAAATCAGCCGTACTGAGCTGGAGTGAATAGCCGAACATTGTTCGGCTCACTTCACTTCGGCTGGGTTATTCACTTGGCTGCCTTTGGCAGCTTTGTGAATAACCCCCTAAATGGTTGATACAACACAGTGTGGTACTGCAAAAAAAGATGTGATCTTTTGTGGACAGACTCACCTGAAAGTTAAATGACTTTGTTAACAATTACTGCACAGGTAAAGTTCGATGGATGTTCAGTTGCTGTAGCAATCACCTGGTACACATTCATCCTATTGTAAATAGAGTGAATATGATGGTGGATTGTCAGGCAAATGCCATTGAATCTCACTTGGGTGAATGTCAGTAAAAGATGCACTGAATACAGTTTTTATTAAATCCATCATAAATTGATTTTTAAAACATTCTGTTGTAGCAAAGCAGAACATTTGTGTTAACAGATTATACATTTTAAGGTAAAAACTATTTCCCATAGTCTTTATTACAATGTTACAGTTATAAAGGCCTAGAAAAAATATAATGAAAGTGATCATCACACCAACATACATATGACAATGATTTGCAAAACCTACAACAGAAAGAACATCACTGATGCTGCACCAGTACTCTTTTGGCAGTTCCTCAAAAATAACAATTGTGTGTCTTATGTTGAATTAAAAATAATCACTGAAACCTTCAAATATTTTTTATCTGTACAATCAGATTAATTATAACTTTTATGTTGTCCTGTAGTTATTTTTGTTGCCAAAACTTCAAGGTGTACCATGCTATCATTATTCATATTTTGCAATTTCTGTGGCCAAAGATAATACTTCATGTATTTATGTATCTGAGAAATGTATATATCAGGGGTAGCCTTAGGATTCCGAGATCATACAGTAATGAAACATATAGATCATCTGTGATAGGAAGAGAAATCGCCGAGTTCAGAAGCTCAAATTACCTTATTTTAGAAGCTATTGTTGGCAAGCTTTGAGCATTGTAACCGTTTTCTTATTACAACAATAGAGAAAATGAATACATCCCTGTGAAAATAGTCTAGAAACCCTTGCTTAATCTTCTGATGTAGGGCCTTTTTATAGATCTATCTTTAATTTATTTTTAAAAATGACTGGATCGAAAAATACATTCAGCTAGGCTTAAAAAATTAACCGTGCAATCCATATTCCAAAATGTTCTTGGCAAGGTAGGTAAGGTTTGTAAAATTTGTAAATCCTCAATCTGCATATTTTATGTTCTCTGGCTATTCCAACTATCTAGAGTCCTCAAATGTATGTGCCTTTTTAGTGTAGGGTATTCTTAACTAATGTTTTACCATAATATAAAACTTTTGCACTTACTGTATGCTGCAACACCCCATATTGGGCCTGGTCCATCAAGTTAAAGTATATCTCCACTTTCACAGCCAAATTGGGATAACACCTATTTTATATTTGTTACATGTTTCCATTCAGATAGCATAAGCTGAAAGAAATTGTAAAAATGCTTCTTCTAGTTTAGCTTTTACATGGTTGAGGTTTAAGGGTTACAATTAGTTGTGCTTCTACACAGTTGTGTTTATGTAAAAAGCGGTATTGCCTGTTGTACAAGTTTGTATGGTCCACTAGAGACTATGGGGTTGATTTACTAACCTTATAAACACACCACAAACATGTATACACCTTTGAAGTGTGTTCCCTCCCAGCATGATCTATGGGTGGAATCTAAACACCTTTGTAGTGTGTACACACCCAGCAGGTGTGTTGTGCAAAGCCCTGCCCTGAATTGCAAGGTGATGTTGTGTAAATTAGCTCTACATTGTGTTGCTTGCGTTGATGAATGCAGGAATGTAAATGCATGAGCTAACCATTTTTGTCTAAACTGTGAATCAGCATTATATATGCATCATGTGCATGATTTTTCCATATATGGCATTAGTGGAAATATGCTTACAGAGACTTTTTGGTTGATAAATACGCTTTGCTGTGTAAAAATCACACGCACCTGGTTTAGGTTAGTAAATCACCCCCTATAGATGCACGTTTTGCTGGTGATAGGTGGGAGTTCTTACCTGTGCTTCTATATCATTGGATGCCAGACCCAAAAGTCCTCTGGTCATGTTTTATGTGATAAAAACACATTAATATTAGTAATTGAAATGATGGCATTATGGACAGCAAATAATACTTTTCATTATAACCAATTATCTGCTTAAAATGAATGACTTAGAATGCATCATTGCCGATTTCTTTTGTATTTTTACCAGCAAAACAAAATTTGCTAATTCATTTTGAATAGAGGGGAAATGGGACATGATTCCATTTGATAAATCCATTTACATTTTCAGAAAGGTCTGCATCAGATTCCTTATCTCCTTATTTTGATATCCTTAGTTATGTATTTTTCAAGGAAAAGTAGATAGTTTAAGGAAAGTCTTGAGGAGTTTCTGAATTTATCTTACATTCTGTTATTATTTGCCTGAAGAAGTTTCTTTAAAATCCAAATTTCAAACATAGCATATGTTAGAAGTACATCAAATGAAAATGTTTAAACATGAAACCTCATTAATTAATTTTTATAAACTTTATCTGCCATCTGCTCTTGATTATATGTTTTTGCCTGTGAAAATTAGACATTACAATAGTTTCATTGAATATCATCAATGTAAAGCCCTAAAGATATATTATTTGTACCTCCAGCAATCACTGTAACCATATGTTCTGCAAAGAACATAACCTACAGTAGTATCACTCACTGAAAAGTATAATTGTTTACAATTCCACATAGCTGCAGTAGCCTGGAAACAAATTCCATTCCTTAAAGAAAAACAAAGGTTTATTTCTTTTTTTTCTTTTTTTAATTCTACATTGTACATTGTGTATACAGAAACAGATTATGCTATTTGCCACAACTATTTTAATGAGCCGAGTAGAGCATGTTCACTTTGAACATGATTTTTCACTTATTTTAGTGAATGAGGTGATATAAAGGTAAAATTGAATACCTTGCACCTCCCCCCTTTACCCAGCAAAATTACCAGGATGGGTTGTCAATTTTAAAGGATTGCAGACAATTGTACCTGTGTGAATGAATCTGGAACACAAGATTCAATGAAAGGGGTGTCCTTTGTTCTATGCAATGTGCATATATTGCCAGTTATAGCCAACTCACAAGTTAAAATTAAAGTTTTTTTCTTTGTTTTCATAAAAAAATTGTTCCTATGTACCTTCTTATTAAACCTTACTTAACCTAATAAGATCTAATTAACGAATTCATCCCTTTTTCAACTTAAATATTGCCCTTCCCTTTTTCATCAAACTTTTCATTTTTCTTTTTTTAGTTAATTTTGTTTTTTCATTTTGGTGTGTCACCTGCAATAAAATATAGTCGGTACCAGAAATAGAATATCATTAGAAATGGGAAATTCATAGAATAAAATGTGCACTTTTTACCCTAGTATTATCAATAGTTGTTATCATGTTGAGCTGATGGGCTGTTAAAGACAAGTAACTGTTCCAGATGTCAGTAGTGGCATGTGCTTGCTTGAACAGTAAGTAGGGATAGGTGAATCTGCCTGGGTTTTATTCTTGGAGGTTTCACCAAATCCTTTTTAAAATTCACAAAACCTAAACCTATCAATGAATCCAACTGAAGTCCATGGCGGTGTGGGGTCAATCCCGATTCTAAATGTAGGCCATTTTCAAGGCTAATAGACAAGCTATTTAAAAAAGGGCATGGGAATCTGGGCACTGCCATGTGGAGCTGCTATAACAGCCAGGAGTCCATTTACTTGCATTCAGCTTATTTCTGCTATGTGGAAATGATTATGGCATTTGTAGAGCCACCCGATCACTTTCAGCAGCACTGCACCATTCCGCCCCACCAACCCCCTGCCATTTATCCTAGGCTACGCTCCCCCCATGTTACATTGTGGATTTTGAAAGCTGCAGGGAAAGGAGATCAGATAACATACATTTAATGACATCAATGTTTTTCAAAGAATTTGAAGCAACAAGGTTTTCCTCACTTCCAGGTTCAGAGATCTAATTTTCTGGCCATTGTGGTTCAACCTGGGATGAAGCTAATCAACCACAATTTGTACTTGATTAGCTTAATTGGGCTGCATAGATGACATTACGGTCTATAGACCCCTAATGTCTCCTTAAAGAGAACCTGTCACCACTAATCATCTATCACATAGCTAGCAGGGATAAAAACACACAGGAAGCTAGCATAGATAAAAAAAATAATTAAAAAACACCAAAAAATGTAGAGAGTAGATGGGAAGCTGAGGGAGAAGGCGATAAAAAGAAAAGATGACCTTTTAAACTGGATTCCAGGGGAAGGGAATAAAGAATAACAAGCCAGGCAACAAACTGAGGTTAGACTCGATAACCAAAATAGTTGAGGGGTGGATTGGAAGAAATGGTGGTAACTTCATCAGAAAACAGGAAATTGTAGTACTAAAATTAAATGCACAAGATTTGGGTGCAGAAGCCAGACTGGGGGCAACAATAAAAAAAATAAAAACTTAAAATGCATGTTCACAAGTGCTAGAAGCCTGGCAAACAAATTAGAGGAATTAGAACTCATACTACAAAGAGAGGGATATGGCATAGTGGGAATATCAGAAACCTGGCTAGATGGCTCGCATGACTGGGCAGCAACTACCTGTACATCAGGAATGACCTGGCAGTGAATGAGCGGAATGATATAGCACTGGAGAAAGGGGATCATGAGAAAGTACTATGGATATAAATGGAAATGATTGGAAAAAAAGAGAAATTGCTGGTGGTGATATGCTACAGGCCTCCCAGCGTTGAGGAGGAAGAGGATGAGACTCAACTATTGTCACAGATAGAAGTAGAGGGAAGACAGGCAATGTCCTAATCATTGGGGACTTTAATTATCCAGATATAAACAACAGACACAGCTAACTCAAGAAGGGCCCGTCACTTCTTGAACACTCTCCAAGATAATTTTATGGCACAATTAGTGGAAACACCCACTAGGAAAAATGCTCTGCTGGATTTAATAATTACTAACAACTCAGAGCTAATTGCAGATTTGGAAATTGGAGAAGACATCATCTGTACATAATCTTTATGGACACTCTAATGACTGGTAAGGTACTGGCTGATTGGCGGAGAACATATGTGGTACCACTATAAAAAAGGGGAAGCGGAGGTTACCGGGTAACTATAGGCCAGTCAACTCAACATCAATAGCAAAATATTTGAAGGCATGATAAGGGACTACATGCAGGAATTTGGAAATAAAACTGGTACCATAAGTAGAAACCAACATGGCTTCATGAAGGATAGTTCGTGACAGACCAATCTATTCACTTTTTATGAGGAGGTCAGTACTAACTAAGACAGAGGAACACCAGTAGATGTGGTGTACCTGGACTTTGCTAAAGCATTTGATACAGTACCTCACAAACGTTTGATTCACAAACAGGTTTATCGTTTTGGAGGAAACTGGTTGTACATGGGTGGAAAATTGGCTGCAAGAATGGACCAGAGGGTAGTCATAAATGGGTTATTCTCTAATTGGACAAAAGTCAGTAGTGGGGTGCCCCATGGTTTGGTCCTGGGACCATCCTGTTTATCCTATTCATCAATGACATAAAGCTTGGGGTAGATAGTGTGATTTCCAATTTTGCAGACGATACAAAACTGTTTAGGCCAGTGAATTCTAAACAGGAGATATGTGCACTCAAACAAGACCTAGATAAAATTGAAGCATGGGCCACACATTGGCATATGCAATTTAATGTTGAAAAATGCAAAGTTATGGGGGTGTGGCCTGACGCCGGAGAAGATGGCCGCACTGTAGAGAGGCTCTGCAGCCCTTAGAGCTTGCCAGCATCATACCCAGCGACTAAACGCTTCCATCCGACCCCCACAGGCAGCGGAGGACCCGTGATCGTCACCCGCATACATGGGGAAAAAAACGAAGAAGCACGGTCCCAGAAAATTGACCGACTTCTTTACTGTGGCCGGAGCGCCGGCTAGGCAAGATGGTGCCGGAGCTCCACGAGGCTCCACACGCGATCCTGTGCCGCAGCAAGGGACAAGCTACTGGCTCGACACGACGGGACAGCAATACCCGGGGCACTACACCACCCAGCAGCTCCTCGTCTGCAGCCGACAGTCCACAGGTTTCCCGTCAGAGGAGAGAGCTTCAGAAATCATCTACCCCTCAGGTAACTTCTCCCTCTAGATGACACTAGAGAACTCCATGATCCCATAGACAACTTCCCTACCACTGATTCCCCTGTAGTGGGCACGGTCCTGAGGGATATGTTGGTGTCACTACGCAGCTCCCTCCACAGTGACATGATGTCCATTATGCAACAGATGAGGGGAGAGATCCATGAGCTGGGGGACAGGGTGGATCACATTGAGCATAAGATGGGAGAATATGCTGAAGCCCATAACGAATTGGTAGATACCTGTGCTGACACATCTGCTGAGCTCCGCACCATGGCTCTGAAATTGGCAGACCTGGAAGACAGGGCCCGACGGAACAATATTAAGTTCAGGGGGGTCCCTGAAAATGTACCTCCAGTACAACTGCGAGACTTTGTGCAAAAGCTGATCAAAGATCTGCTGCCCTCGCTGTCAGCCTATGAGACCATTGTTGACCGGGCCCACCGGCTGCCGAAACAAGCCCACCTGCCTGACTCGGTGCCTAGGAATGTGATAGCCCGCATTCACTGTTATCATGTAAAGGACCAGCTGATTCCCTCTCTCGTTCCGCTACCCCCCTGCCTGCCCCCTATGGCTCAATCTCCTTCTATGGAGACTTGTCACAAACTACCATCGCTGCCAGGAAGAGATTGCTGCCTATCACGAAAGCCCTTCGGGACCGCAAAGTGCCCTACAGGTGGGGATACCCCACTAAACTGCTCCTCATCAGAAGTGGAAATCGTTTACTATCCCTGATGTGGCCTCGGGGCTGCTTTTACTGAAAAAATGGGGGATCCCTGTTGATGAGCATGCCTGTGACGTAACCGATATTGGCTGAGGACGCCATAAGACACGTCTCTACGTTTCTTCTTCTGCCTGGCGGTCGGATGCGAGCGCTTGCCTAAGCCTAAGCTTGCCAACTCGATGCCTTGGCTGGACCGTGGTGTCGATTCATGCCTCTCTAACCCCCGGTTGGAAAATGCAGCGGAGGTCTGCCACCTTGAGCACTGCTTGTCGCTGCTCACTGTTTTTTAGTGTTTTACCCGATTGGGTAATGTTGACTTGTTTTCTTCTTGGGAAGATTGCTCCCAGTTCCTGTTTTTCTTTTCTCGTTTTCTTTTCTTTTCGTGTCTTCAGGATGGACAACGCAGAGACTGACAACTTTGATCGGAGTCTGAGATGTGGGGGACCCTTCGTGCTCTTGCACTGGACCTCATCCCTTTATGGGAGGTATGACCTCAATATAGACGGATCAGCCTGGGACCAGATCAGAACACTGGCATGTCCGGGATGAGTATTAAAATTCTCTCTTTAAATGTTAAGGGGCTCAACAACCCCTTTAAAAGATCCCAACTATGGCAGGAGACTAAACTACACTCATGTGATATTTTATGCGCCCAGGAAACTCACTTCTGTAAGGAAGGAGCGCCTAAGTTTCAACATCAGAAGTTCCCCAGTGTTTTTTTCTCTAACGCCACCTCAAAAAAAGGGGTGTACTGGTAGCAATTGGGCGATCAGTCTCTTTTCTACTTCACGATTCAATTATTGACCCTAATGGTAGATATATTGTCTTAGTCTGTGAACTGAACTCAATATGCTATACTCTTGTAAACTTGTATGCACCTAACGTTAACCAACATTCCTTCCGTAAGGCGCTCTTGACTAAAATCCGCTCTGTACAGAGAGGTTGCATGCTATTGTGTGGGGATTTCAACTTGATTTCAGACCCAGCCTTAGATGTCTCCAATAGGACCCACCCGCGCAGGCCATCTATCAAAAAACTGCTTCTGAAAGAAGAGCTATACAATATTTGGCGCTGCACTCACCCGACAGACCGGGATTATACTTTTTTTCTCTCCCCCTTACAAGTCATATTCGAGAATTGACTTCTTCCTTGCAGATCAGTGGCTCTTACAACAAGCTACAGAGGCCACTATCCATAATATTACGTGGTCGGATCATGCACCGATTACTTTGACGGTGGGGTCCACTCCTGCCTTTCTACATAGACCTCTGTGGCGGAATAACGTATCCTTGCTCTCCAATCCCACTCACTCGAAGTAAGTGGCCTCTCAATTGAAAGAATATGTTCAACACAATGCATCCCCTCACTTGCTACCGTTTACGTTGTGGTGTGCCCATAAGGCTTTTGTGCGGCGCTTGCTGATACAGCTTGCCTCTATGGATAGGAAACAGAGACTGCAGAGATACCTAACCATTCTGCAAACCATTAAAGACTTAGAAAAGCTCCACAAAACTACTGCATCCCCTGCCACCCTCCAGGATCTCACTAAGGCCCCACAGGACCTTAGACTCCTTCTAATTTCTAATCAAGAGTTCCATATGTCACGCATGAAAGCCACATACTATCATCAAGGGAACAGAGCTAGTAAACTATTGGCAGCCCAACTTAAACGGAAACAGCAACAGATGAAAATCCCTATGTTATATAACCAGTCACTAACGTTCCGTTACAAAATCCTAAAGACATAGCGGATGCCTTTAGCTCGTATTATACTACCCTTTATAACTTACATGGCGATCCCCTTTTGAACCAACCATCCTCATCTTCTATAGCAGAATTTTTGGACTCAGTTAATTTACCTAGATTGAACCCTGAGGATCGAGGGTTAGACACCCCCTTTACAACTATTGAAATACAGAAAGTGATTAGAGCTCTGCCCTCGGGTAAGTCCCTGGGAGAGGATGGTTTCTCGTCAGAATATTATAAAACTTTTCAACATATTTTAACCCCCCCATCTTCTTCACATCTTTGAATCTGCTGCAGTCTCTGGTTCCTTCCCCCCGGACATGTTAAGAGCAGTGATAGTTGCTATACCGAAACCAGGAAAGGCGCTGACATCCCCACAAAACTTTAGACCAATCTCTTTAATTAATACAGACATTAAGATGTATGGCAAGATCATTGCTAATAGGCTACTAGACCTATTGCCTTCGGTTATTCAATCGGATCAAACAGGTTTTATGAAGGGTAGGCAAGCACCAGATGCCACCAGACGAATGCTGAACCTAATCAGACATGCGGAGACCGGTCGGACGCCTTCCCTATTCCTAGCTTTGGATGCGGAGAAGGCGTTCGACCGGATCCACTGGACGTATATGGATCTGACCTTGCAAAGATTTGGCATAGGAGAGAGGTCTTTAGCGGCAATTATGGCGTTGTATCAAAAGCCATCCGCCCAAGTGTACATATCCGGTATGCTATTGGCTCCTTTTACAATCTCAAACATGACGAGGTAAGGGTGCCCATTATCTCCATCTATATTTGCTATGATGATGGAGCCCCTAGCCGCCACGATCAGGGACCACCCTTCGATTTCAGGTATCTCTATCGGTGATGCAACCCATATCATAGGGTTGTTTGCCCATGACATTATACTGGCATTGACTAAACCAGAACAATCCCTGACAGCGGTGTCTAGCATCCTCACTCATTTTGGAGATATCTCTTATTATAAAGTTAATGTGGATAAATCTTATATCCTGAACGTAGGGGTGAAGCCGGAACTCCAAGCTAGGTTGCAGGCGCTGTTCCCATTTAAATGTTCCCTGGACTTCATTACGTACCTGGGAATAAAATTGACCTCCACCTAGCCTCTCTGTATGAATATAACTACAAACCCTTATTAGATTCTGTCAAAAATATGCTGAATGATATGGGGAAATTTGAACTGTCTTGGGTAGGCAGAATAGCAGCATTTAAAATGTCAATCCTACCTAAAATTTTGTACTACTTTCGGACCTTGCCAATTCCCCTCCTGGCTAAATTTTTTTAGGCCATCCAAGCTTTGATGACATCATATGTTTGGAATGGGAGAAAACCCAGGATTCGGTCTGGCACAATGACCCGACACAGATCACGTGGAGGGATGGGCTTACCCTCCATTAGGGATTACTATAGAGCAACCCTATTGACCCAGCTTAAGACTTGGTTTCTGGCGGACTCTTCTAAATGTTGGTTTTCCATGGAAAGCAGCTTAATTCCAGGAGTGGACCTTCCAGGATGGTTGTTTGCGGCCTCTCTGAGGAAAGGGCTAGGGTCTTCACCATACCCCACCATACAAGCCCTGCGACTGTTGTGGTCTACACTGACGACAACCGCGCAGTTCAGAGAGAATGGGGTCATCCCTGCTATCCCTCTAGAGCCTACGAACTACTGATTCCGCATTTGAATCTGGAGGTGTGGCGAACTAGGGGATGTTCTAGTTTACCTCAAATCCACACTTTGACCACATTTAGTGACCAGTACAAATACTTTCAGATTAGGCATTTACTGGAATCCCTTACTCCTCGTACGATATGCTGCCCGGGGGAGATATGGAAAGCACTACAGAATTGCACCTCTTTCTCTAGCCGCATATCTACCTTTTATAATCTTTTGCAGGCTCAATCCTAGGGTGGTAAAACGTCCTCTATGCTTAAGTGGGAGGCAGAACTGCAATCTGACTTCACTGATGACCAGTGGAAATCTGCCATAAAGGCTAATTCATCCCACTCTAAATGCATCAACCACTGGGAAGTCTCCCAAAAACTCCATCTTTGTTGGTATCTAACTCCTGTGGCAGTGTAAGCCAATGCCACGGTGTAGGATGGCGACTTTGGCACCCAGGACTCTCAGCCAGAGGGGCTGAGAGGGTCCAGAATGTGAAACACGTTATAAGGAAGAACCTGGCTTTTCAGGTCCGTCCAGGTTTTCCTATTTGTAGCTGGGATCTGGAGCTCTGGAGATTTCGTAGAGCTCTGGGTGGGATGAGATCTCCAGTCCTGGGGCCAGGTGTTGCCATTGACCAGCCTGGGCTAATCAGGTGGCTGAGAGCAGCCTTATCAGGAAGCCAGCCCAGTGCTCAGAGGAGTGTTGGAGTTGTGTGTGTGCAGGGAGCACACAGACAAACTCGGGTGCGTGCTGGACGCACACGAAACAGCCAGGGGTGGCTGGGAGAGGTCAGGAAGGTCGGTGACTCTAGGACCTGTGGTACACACTGATAAGAGAGCAGAGTGAGGGCTCACGAGGGGTGAGAAGCGTGGGTGTCTTGAAGCTGTGGAAAGCTACGGAGCCATATAAAGGACTGTTTTATGTTGCTGCTGCAAGCTATTTTGTGTTTGCCCTTTAATAAACTGCATTATACTTGACTTACCTGGGATACAGTGGAGTGTCCTTGTTACACTCCATATAGACTTTCCAAGATGTCCCCAGACACCTCTTCATTATGCTGGCGTCAATGCGGACATGTTGGAAATCTGCTACATATCTTTTGGTACTGTAAGTCCATTAGAAGTTATTGGAACACAATTTTTAGATGTATAGCCACAATTACGGGTATCCTGGTCACCCGACCCCCCAACTGGCGCTTCTTAGTGTGGGTATAGAGATGTACCCTCTGGAAGTTAGGACGGTGGTGATGCACTTTTTATTTGAGGCTAGACTATTGATAGCAGGATACTGGAAATCAAATGTGATACCGGCTCTGTCTGAAACACTATCGAAAGTGCAGTCCCAGTGTGAATATGAGAGGGCAATTTCTTATAGAATCCAAAGCCATGGGAGATTCCAACACCTCTGGGAATCTTGGCTACAATGCTATTTGCCTAAGCTGGTACCCTTGGGGCTCTGATCACCTTACAATGTAAGTGATATGTTTGGTTCATCCTGATCTTCTCTATCCTGCCGGTCGCACGAGACAGTGCCGGCCGACACTATTTTCTTTTCTTTATTTCTACTTCTCTAGGTTATGTTTATAATGTTAATTTCACAGGCCTACATATATGAACAATAGTTATTTGACGTATTAATATAGGCATGATATTGGAAGAGTGCTGAACCTACATGTATACAGAAACCAGTGATCTACCTGTATTGTACTTTTTCAGTGTCGTGTACTAGCAATTGAAAGTAGATGATATCACTTACAATGCTTATGCCATGTATGGATGACCTGTACCTTAATAAAAATGTAATGGTAAAAAAAAAAGCAAAGTTATGCACATAGGGGCAAAGAACATGTGTGCAAACTACCTGGGGGGGTCTGCATTAGAAAAGACAGACATAGAAAGGGACCTGGGGGTCCTCATTGTTCACAGATTTGGCCATGAATGGCAATGCCAAGCAGTGGCCAGCAAAGTAAACAGGATACTGTCCTGCATTAAATAGGGATTGTACCATGGGATAAAAGAATAATACTTTCACTTTATAAATCACTGGTTCTGCCTAATCTTGAGTATGCAGTGCAATTTTGGTTGCCAACTCTCAGGAAGGATGTCCTCAAGCTTGAGCGAGTTCAAAAAGGTCCACAAAATTAATTAAAGGGATAGAAGGCCTGAGCTATGAGGACCTCCTCCAACAATTAAAACAGAAGTCATCAACTTGCGCAAATAGATCGATTGTTTATGGACTATATATTGATAATATCAAAGGAACTCCAGTATACTGGAAATTAATCCAGAGAAGATGTGTGCACTGATCCTGCAGCCTGGTTGGTTGGATAGGGAAACATATATGTAACAGCACTGTGAAGAAAACATAGAAAACCGATGCACAGATCTAAGTGCAGTGTAAAGTGACTATTTAATAAGGTAAAATAAGGTAAACAATTAAACCTATTCTCCTTAGAGGAGGTGATTAAGAGGGGACCTTATTTCAGCCTTCAAAATCATCAATGGGGACAACAATATTTGGAACAAGTTGTTTTCACCAAGAACAGTACTGAGAACACATGGACACAACAAGAGGTTAGAAGAGAAAGGGTTCAATCTTAGAACTGGCAAGGTTTTTTTTACTGTGTGAGTAGTAAAAATGTGGAATTCCCTTCCACAGGCAGTGGTATCCACAGATAGCATACATAGGTTCAACATACTTCTAGATGAGTTATTCAGTCACTAAATATTCAGGGATACGGGAAGTGTGAAATACACATAAATACAGACACACATACTATATACACACACACATAGGTTGAACTGGATGGACCTTGATCTTTATTCAACCTCACCTACTATGGTACTATGTATTACTGATGTGACCTCCTCCTATCCTTCTTACACCTCCAACCTCTTCATTCTCTACTTCCCCTCCTCCTATTCCTGGACCCTGTCTTCTTTGTATGTTTCTATGGCACAAGAGCAGACTACTCTGGAGTGCTTTTTTCACCCCACTAGTGGCTCATCACCCAGGATGCCTGTACCATTTTGGCATTTTTTGATGCAGAGGCTAAAATGGAGAGCTGCAATGAAGCAGGGAATAGTAACTAAATCATTCTTGTGTTCTTCATAGGCCACATACTGAGTAGCCTAATAGATTGGATTACTCATAAAAATCATTCAGTTTAACTCTTTACATATTTAGCAAAAAATTCCCAGCCTTGGTGGTTCCACGTTTTCACATCAACATATTCCCACCCCCAACACTACTAATATTTTCAGTATTTACATTTTTTATTGTATTTACTTATTTTACTTTGTAAGGCCATGCCTAATCAGGTCCCACAAACATGGGCAGGAATGGCATTTTAAATATTTAAAAAAATACACAATTTAAACTTGTGTTCTGTTTCTGGGAGCTTGCAGGGGAATGTGAGGCTTGTAGTCTTTTCCATTTTATATCTTTTTTTAATTACTTCATTATTTTGATATCTTTTTATTTGTAGTATTTTGATATTTTGTCCTGATAGGACACGCTACTGTGCAGAGGAAAGGACAACAAGGAGTGAAGGGGTATTGAAATGAGTATCTTTTTATTCTACCGGGCCTGCGCTTTCAGAAAATATATGGTTTGGGGGGTCTTTTACAAACGCTAGCAACGCAGCAGTTGAAAATCAAATCAATAGGAAAAAATTGCAGAAAATTCAAAAATGGCTTGGCCAGCTGATTTGAAAAATGTTCCGGAGGGCTTGGCAGCGAAAGGGTTAAAGGGTTAAATCATACTACTCTGTAAATTCATCTACAGATTTAAAGAGCTGTTCACCATTTTGTGAAGCCATTCAAATCCAAATAACATTAAACAGGCTTTGTGTACTACTGTCTCCTACTTTACTACTAACTAAATGTAGCACAGTATACTAACGCACTTGCTGTACGAATGTAGGTATGAAAAAAACAATATACTGCCTGACATTGTACAATGTGCATTTATGTACCACTGTATCTGACTGCAGCATAATAATAATAAAAAATGTTATTGAAAAAAAAAACAGGCTTTGTATACATCTAATTCTTCTAACAATAACTTGAATAGATTCGAAAGAAAATCTTCTTTCCCTACAACTGAAGCCATGAGTCTGTGGATTAAAGGCGAATAAGAGATACATAAATGTGTACTCTGAGCATGAATTCCTGGAAAGGATGAAAAAGAGAAGGATTGAGTGGTACCTGGCTTCAATAAACAGAATATATCACTACTCCACACCTTGGCCTCAAGCCACACTGTCAAATTACAGGAAAGAATAGAAAACTATTCAGGCTACAATGACAGCTTCTTAGTGAAATTATTTAGCCGGTAGTATTACTTGCAGCAAACCCTTTATTATTGCTTCTGATATATTTGTTACTTCTGCCGCTATATTCACTACCCTAAATTATTATTTTATTGTGGGTGGAAGTGACACTGGAATACAATAACTCTGAGCCATTTACACTACATTTTTTCTGGAATGATGGTTTATTAATCGGACAAAAAAACATTCACATAAACAGCCTATTCAATGTATATTCTGTCCAATAGTACTTTTTTTTTCCAGGCTTTGTGTTACACCTGGTGATCCTGCCAGTAACACATGTTTTGTCATTAGGAGAATCACCATATTTTATCCATGAAGGTGCAGCGTTGTCATCTTAGGACAGGAAGTGTGTTAGGCTACAGAAGACCTCCTCATCTTCATAAAAGAGATGTTTTATTTAGTCCTTACACACTTCCTAACAACATTGTTTGAGGTAAGTCTGCAGAGTGCAAGAGGGCACTGGAAAGAACTGTATTTGTATCAGAATTAGTATTTTTGCATCAATGTAATCTAATATAACAAAACACTTTAAATTACATATTTAAAAAAACAAAGGAAGCAAATTTAAAAAGTAGGTAGACGGGCAACACATACTGAAGGTCCCAAATGGTCCCTCTGTTATAGTTTTAATGCTCTCTAATGATTAATTCATCAAATCCCCATTTCAGCACCTATTTTTAAAATCTTTTTACTTCATGTCATGTGACCGCTGTCCCTTTATCTTAAGGAAAGGTTGGAGCTTTTTTGGTGGACTGATGTCAGTACAGCAGGTAACATATTTGCCACCAAAGGCTCCATTTCTCCTGGTTCTCGCAAACTGCTACAGAAAGGCAATATGAGGACGGGAGGAAGGAGCTCTGTGCCAGAGCTCAATAATCACTGACAGCACATGAGCAAGGGAAGGAAGCGACCAATGTGCACAGGGCTTCTACATAGCTAATGAATGGCCTCAGCTTCTGGGTGCCAACAATGCTGGGGGGTTAGCCATTTGTAAGGCAGCTGAACAGCATTGTCAGACCAGCAAATGAAATAGTGTCAATATATGGAAATTAGCAGGGTCAATAGGTAATATTGTTATTGTAGATTTTGGTGGAAGCTAGCATTATACAGTTTTTAAACTGTGCCTGGAGACTTTTATTGTTAGAGTAACATATAACCCAGGGGTAGGCAACCTCAGCATACCAATTGCAGCAAAACTACAAATCCCATGATACCTCTGCAAGTCATGTATGTGACTGTCAAAGTCTTGGAAGGCCTTATAGGACTTGTAGTTCCATAACAGCTGGAATTTTGAGGTTGCCTACCCCTGTTATAACCTAAACCTATCCCTCAACCTTATCCTTAAACATTGGCGCTATATAAATCCTGTATAATAATAACCTAACCTCTCATTTTAAACCTGACTATTATCACTTGTACTATACCAATAATCATAAACTGAACTATCAGGCCAATATTGTATGCAGCCAGAATAGACCATGTCAAATAATTTCTTCCAAAGCAAGTAGCTAAATGTAGCTCTTTCTAATGAGGCATTAAAGTACATTATGACACCAAAGCATTATCAAAATGTATGCTGTGATTTTTATCTGGGAGTCAAAGGTAAAAATATGTGGTGCTTTTGGAGAATGATAGAGTTGAAAGAAGTACACAAAGTTTGGTGCCAACAAGAACCAGCAAAATCAGCAAATATTTTTTTTTAATTTTAATGATTGATAGATTGCTATATGATTTATACTGAAAAAAATCATTTTTATTACTGAATTATTTTTGTTTGTAAACATGTCAACTCAAATCCTTTTTTTTTGTGTTAAAACTTCTAGAAAAGCTCTAATACTAAGCCCAGGATTGGGTGAAACATGTCATAGGGGGTGCCATGGGCAGAATTCACTGATACATTTTCAATAAACTGATTCAGCATGAAAATGAGTGCTGCTGGATCCTCTATTTACCATATTCTAGAAAAGCAAACAACAAATAACATTGTATGCATATGAGAACAACGGAAAACAAATAATACACATATTGTATGCATTTTTAAGAATTGCATGCATTACACACAAAGAGCTATGCAGCATAATCAACAGTGCAAATAAATGTATTTTAATCGGTACCGGGTGTGTGCATTGTCGGGTCTTTTCTGCCCGTCCGTCCGTTTTTCTACTACGGGCGGACGGCAAGAGGTTAATCAAAACGCATACACAATAATTCCAAAGGTTATACATTAGGCTAGTTCACACCATTGCATTCAGTTTCAGAGCTTTAAAAAAAAGTACAGCAGCATGCTTTTTTTTCCACACTGGAGCACATGTAAACACATATAAATGCATGTAAATACTTTATGAAGTGTTCAAACACAATTTAAAGTGTATGTTCAACCTTTGCAGTCAAATTTAGGAAAACCCCTGTATATGTTCATTATGTGTTCCTATTCACACATCATACTAAAAAATTACATTTAAAAAAAAATTCTTACGTTTTAGATGTTTAGTTAAATCAGGCAAGATGGCTGATTCCAGGTTTTTCTGAGCCCTATAACAGTGGTCTGTCCCAATAGAAAGTAGGAAGAGGAATCACCAGCACTCAGTAGAATAATCCAACATGTCCATTTATTGGACATAGACGTCACACAATCACAAGAGCCAACGTTTCGAGACCATGCAGGGTCTCTTCATCAGGGCATAAAGAGTCACTCTTCATCAGGGCATAAAGAGCCAACGTTTCGAGACCACACAGGGTCTCTTCATCAGGGCATAAAGAGTCACTCTTTTGACTTCCGGTTCTGGCGCCTAATGGGATAAGCTGTGTCCAGCTCCGCTCTGTCCTGCAGACAACCACAACACGAATACCCCCCGCTAATGACCGGCGATTAACCACAGGACGACTCACCACTTGTCTAACTGGGCTATGGACAGATTCTTGTCGCGCCCGCAGCAGCCGCAACGCTCTCTTCTCCCCTCCCTGGCAGCAGACACTGATACGTCCAAGATGGCAGACCCGGGCACTGAACAGCCCATGCAGCTCACAGATCCTGCTGGTGAGTCATCGGTTACAATGCCCACAGCGTCTGTGGATTATCAGGCACTAGCCTCATCTATGGCTTCTTTCCTGAAAGCAGACATAACTTCCACCATCACCGATGTCATTACACAACACATGGGCCCTATAAATGCAGCACTACACTTGCATGGGAAACGGCTGGAGGCAGCTGAAAATAGACTGAGTGAGGTGGAGGATCGAGTCCACTCCCTACATATAAACAATGGTTGCGCAACTGAATCTGTTCAAAGGCTTCTGGACAAAATAGATGATCTAGAGAACAGATAGTGCCGCAACAACCTGCGCATAGTGGGCCTCCCTGAATCGGTGCCTCAAAATATTTGACCCACTTCTGCTCCGCTGTGATCCCAAGGGCTCTAGGCTTCTCCTCTCCATGCAAGGTGGAACGTGCCCACAGGCTAGGCCCCCCCAATGATCACCAGAAACCGCGACCTGTTATCGTCCGCTACCTGGACTTTGCAGGCAGACACCAGTTACTGCAGTCGTACAGGAACCAACATCACCTGATTGCTGAGGGCCACAAGTTACGCCTCTTTGCGGACTATTCCGTGGCACTCACGAAACAGTGAAAAGCTTTATCTAACACGTGCCGCCTTCTAGTGGACAATCGCATCAAATTTGCCTTGGTGTACCCTGCTGTTTTACGCATCACTACCTCTGATGGGCACACAGAGTCTTTCACCTCAGCTGACGAGGCGCATAAATTTGCAAGATCCCTTTCTGTTCTGACCTCCTCCTCGCCAAGCAACAGCCCACCTCCAAAGAAGAGGACCTGATCAGTTACGGCTCATCACCCCAAATTGACGCCTATATGGGCATCCATTGACCCTACATCTGGACCCTCCCAGCCTCTGTTCTGGGAGGCTGCTAAAGCTGTTTTATGCGGTAAGATCCTGACTAGAAGCAAAAGGAACACTAGACAACAATACACTGCGGCTGGTGCCCTAGCCAAAGAAACCTATGTTTCTTATAAGCTGTCTCCAAACCCGGACAATAGGCTTCGCTGGCTACAAGCCAAGCCGCAGTGTGACCATTGGCTCCTACAGTATGATCAACAGATACGTTCTGTCAAGGAGGCTGAATTGTTTAAATCCGGGAATAAGGCTGGACGGCTCTTGGCGAACTTGGTCAGGGGTACACCTCCTACATCTCACATACCTTGTCTTAACTGACAGGGGCGGCTTTATTCATACTGATCCTGAGAAAATATCCGATATCTTTAGCACATATTATCAGACTCTTTACAGTGCCAGCCCAGATAATGTGCCCGGTGAAGATTTCTTCCTGGAGTCAATTAATTTGCCGTCCCTCTTAGCTGAAGATGTGCAGATGCTCAACTCCAATATCACTATGCCGGAGCTATTAGAAGTAATTAAAAACACACCCCTGTCCAAGGCGCTGGGACCTGATGGCCTGTCCTCCGAATTCTTTAAAATTCTAGTAGAAGATATCCAGCCTCACTTACTAGCCCTGTACAACAACATTTTACACGCTAAACAATACCCCCCAACTTTTAACGATGCTTATATATGTCTCCTCCCAAAAAAGGGGAAGGACCCGCTGTTGCCAGGATCTTACCGCCCGATTTTATTGTTGAACCAAGATGCAAAATATCTGTCTAAGATTATGGCTAACAGATTGTCTTCCCTCCTGCCTAAACTTATTACACCTAATCAGGCTGGATTCGTGACAGGCCGCTTGGCCACGATGAATATTCGCAAAATACTGCTTGCTTTGGAGCATGTTCGTCTCTCTGATCCGACACCTTCTCCGCGTCCAATAGCTCTTGGCATAGGACGCGGAGAAGGCCTTTGATAATGTAAATTGGCATTGACTCCGCACTGTCTTGCAGCGCATGGGTATTTCTGGCAGGTTTCTACACTTTATTTCCCCAAGGCTCAGATTTACACCTCCACACACCTTTCCTCCCCTTTCCCTTTATTCAAAGGTACACGACAGGGCTGCCCATTGTCCCCTCTGCTATTTAATATAGCCATCGAATGCTCTCCCTCTCCTTCTCTTCACCCCACTTATTTAACGGTCTTAACGTGGGTGCCATGGAGGTCAAGTCCATGCTGTTTGCTGATGACATATTACTGCTCTTGTCTGATCCACAAAAACAAATACCAACTCTGATTAAACACATCCAATTCTTTGGCACTTTTTGGGGCCTAAAAATAAACTTTGACAAGAGCGAAGTCATCCTGGGCTCCACAATTTAAACTACAGGTTAGGTCCCACTCCCTTACATACTTAGGTATCCACATCCCACGCTCTCTCACCGAACTATATGCCCTAAACTATACCCATATCATCACAAAAATACTACACGAGCTGAACTCGTGGCAATCCCTCCCGATCTCCATGCTGGGTAGATGCCACTTGATCAGGATGATTAGTTTTGCCCGGCTTCTTTACCCCCTTCAGACCTTACCCCTCCTCCTCAAACACAAAGATGTACAGCTATTAAATAAAGCCTTCTCACAATTTATTTGGAGAGGCAAACGGCCCCGGATTGCTCTCAAAAAATTACAGCTACCCAGGTCAGAGCTGGGGGCCAATTTGCCAGATCTTCGGCTGTACAACCTGGCTAGTAATTTTCGGTACGCTCGAGACTGGATAAATGGCACCTCTTATTACTCCAACACAGAGCTGGAATCGCAAGTGGTATCCCCCTGGTCCCTGGCAGGCATTCTCCACACTCCCCATAATAAGCTACCGCCTCGCCTTAAGCAGATTATCTTCCTGAGAGACACTGTCATCATCTGGCGAGAGGTGAGGAAGCTTGTAGGCCTCCACGGCACGATTTCCCCTTGGATGCCTTTAACCTCTTCTCCAATCTTCCCCCAAGGACGCGAATCTCAGGCATTCAAGCTGTGGCAGTCCAAGGGCATTCACAATCTACGGCCCTTGTTGTCCCCACAGGGACGTTGCTTGCACCTAACAGACCTATCCCACCTTTTTAACATACCTCCACAGCATTTCCTACAACACCGCCAAATCTCCGGCTTCATCAAAACCCACTTACCCCCACCTTCCGACACAGCCTCCGCAGGGACATTCTCCTGCATGTTAGACACTTCCCCATCCAAGCTATCCCTATCCGGCCTACATGTACTTCTGAGAGACCGTGATCTACGGGCACAGAAATCCTTCCCCAACTTTGTCCGCCATTGGGCCACGCTGACGGAACAAACCACACAAGACACATATGACACAATCCTCCGTGGCTGGCATAACGTGTGCAAATCAGTTGTCTGTGAAACATGGCGAGAACTACAATTCAAATTGATTCATAGGGCTTACTATGCGTTCAACTTCACTCCCGTATCTCCACCCGCTGACTGGCTCCTTCAATGCCCCAAATGTTCTTTCCCTCGGCCTGACCTAACACATCTAATTTGGTCCTGCCCCACCATCCAAATGTTCTGGCACCATATACTTACCTACATGCATTCTCTGACCTGTGTGACCAGGCAACCCCACCCTACTCTATGCCTACTTCAAGACCCACCTCAGCAGACGCATCCTCGCCCAACTCCCCTCTCCTCCTGGGAACATCTATGTCTCTTAGCATCCAAAAAAATTATCCTGACTAAGTGGCTCGCTGCAGCTGCCCCAACAGTGCCGGATGTAAGAGCTGTCCTTTTCAGGCTTATGCTCCTGGAAAAACTAGACACTAAATTCAAAACCTGTCGGACCAGCAAATTCTTTCAAAATTGGAAGGCATACCTCACAACAGAACTGACCTTAGTGCAACTCAAAGATGTCATGGCCACTTTCCAATGCACTCACTGGTACCTCATGGCTAAACATGACGGCTCCCTAGGAGCACTGGACGTTCTTTGACGAGGCCCATATCCTAGTTATGCCACCCTGGTAGGGGCGCCTGTCCCTTGCTCCACACCCAACCGCGCTTCGCACCGATGACCTGATAAATCTTAACCCCTACACTATAGACCCTTGACACCTTCTCACATGTCCTTTCTGACACACAAGGTATACATCATCTCCGGTTTTGAACAATCTGACAACATTCACACTCTAAGACCATAATGTGCCCATCTTTTATTTTATCCTTTTTATCCTTTTATCTTTCTTTAGTTGGATTCTCGACCCATTTCCTGATTCAATGTGCCGCCAGCTCGTTGCCGTTTTGGCTTTGATCTCTGTTCTTATTGTAGATACTCTGTAGTTTTGTATTATTTCACACCCTCCTATTACATCCAGATTCTGTTATGTATGTACTTTCACATCGTTTGTAGTTGTAAGTGATTATATATTCCTGCACAACAGGCATTTATGCAAGTTACTTATGTCGATATGTTCACATTTATGACCTTCACTTTATGGATGTAACAAGTTGCATTCTTGTATTGTATTTGTGAACATTTTCAATAAAAATCTATATGCTTAAAAAAAACAAGTCACTCTTTATGCCCTGATGAAGAGACCCTGTGTGGTCTCGAAATGTTGGCTCTTGTGATTGTGTGACGTCTATGTCCAATTAATGGACATGTTGGATTATTCTACTGAGTACAGGTTATTCCCCTTCCTACATTGTGTCTGCACGGTGCCATGTTCATCACTACAAGCACCATTGACTACATAGGCCTTGATTGCTGCAAGGTGTGCAGAGGATTTCCCCTTCTATCCAATTGGTCCCAATAGAAAGACTTGGAAGGATTGTGTTTATCTGATAAGCTTCATTAACATACAATGGTCCAGCTACTGTTGAATGGATGAGTCACAGCCCATCCTAACATTTAAAAGAAATAGAAGCGCAAATACATTTTAACCCTTAAAACTCTAACCCAAGTAAAAGCTAGTTAAACCACAAGAAGCTATTTTTTTCTTAGCTTATGCTATGTGAATGTGAACATGTAACAAATATAAAATAGGTGTTATCTCATTTTGGCTGCGAAAGTGGAGATACACTTTAAAGCAAATTTTAAAAATGCACCAGGAAGTATCAGACATGAGCACAAATGTATATGTAGAAAATAAATGCATGTGGAAAGTGCTGATTGTGGTGTAAACAAGCCTTTACTCAGAGAGACACTCTATAAGGTGGTCACTAGTATGCTTTATTTTACTTACTGAATATAATATTACCTTATTTAATGGTCATATAGAGACAATGACAGAAACATATAAAAAAAACTTGCTATAATTTTAAAAGAAAAGTTTATACTTAGAACCTGCTTGATTCAGTCAGCTACAGTTCATTTGGGCAATTATTTTTTTCTTTATGGGCACTATGTGAATTCTCCAGGCTGTGGGCCAACGATTTTTTGAATATTGGTTATTCTGGTTAGACTTTTCAGGCCAATCACCATTGTTTTCCTCTGACATATCTGTGCACCAAAGCTGTGTTGCCATGTTCTCCATCCTTTCTTTATATGCATAAGGTGATTTGAACTTTAAACACTTGATAAATAGATTTCTTTTTTAAAATACTGTTAAATACATTTTAAGTGTGGGAAAGAAAAGCAACACAGAGCGCCTCCATAGTGTAAAACTTTTATTTGATGAGTACAACACGCAAGTGAACATGTACTTACACGAAAGCCAATGATCATAAGCGTAAAAGGAAACGATAAAATATAAAATCTCCAGCAGGGGAAGTCTGAGGAGATCTCAGGTTCTGATGAAGGGGGCGTGCCCCTGAAACGCGTAGACCTTTTTAAAAAACATACGGGAGCAGAGGACGGTGATTTGGAGATCCCCTCAGACTTCCCCTTGTACTCATCAAATAAAAGTTTTACACTATGGAGGCGCTCTGTGTTGCTTTTGTTTCCCAGATCGATGGTCGTTGTTGACCGGTGGGAGCTGCCTCTATGGTGTACCAATGAACTTTACAGCCGGATTTCTCTGCAAACCGGGGGCACTGGTATTGCTTTTTTGACATTTTAAGTGTATCTAAACCCCAAAACAAATACAAAAAATATATATTGCAGCTTACTTAAGTTATATATTGCATCTTAAAATCAATTTCCACCTTTGTAAATGATTAGCATTGATTGTGGTAATGAAGAGGTGCAGTGATGATGTATAAATGTGCACATTTCCATGACTCACATTTTAGGCATTCCTCATTTTTTAATTAACTTTTAATTAGGCCTGAAGCCTAAAAATTCAAATTGTTTTTCCACAGGCAAATCAGTCAGACACCAGGGTCGGATTGTAATTAGGCTGTAAATAGCTCTCCCTCTCCCTTTTATTTATTGTAACACGATCAGTAAACACCATCTCTGCCTTTGTACACAATACTGTGTCTGGAGGGGAAAGGGGGGGAGAGTGCCACTATGAATACTACTGAATGGGAAAGCTCAAACAGAGCTTGCAAAACACAGAGGTATTTCTATGAGAATATGAAGAGAAAAGATAACAAAAATGTAAGTGTCTATTTTCATATAGATTAACTATCTAAGAAATCTATATGAAATCTATGTACATGAAGCATATGCCTGCTTCATGTACGCTCGGAGTTCATTGCTGATGTAAGTTTAAACAAAAAATGCATCTGCAAAGGTTGAAATGGGCTTTAAAATCTTAAATGTGGTTGCAGCCTTAATTTGCCTTTATTTAGGGTTTTTTTTTCCTTTATGTTCACCTATTTCAAAGGAATACAGCACTCACTTTATTCACTGTATCTATGGAGGAGCACTTGTTACACTAAGCTACTCTCCTAATTTGGACTACAAACAACCCCTCTTTCCTCAACTTCATTTTTTAGTGAGGAGGGGTTGTGCAATTCACATGAGATAGCTAGGAAATATGATAACATTGTTCGAGATTTCAATTCAATTCATAAGAAATTACAAGGGCACTGGAACTCAACATAATTTTTCCGTACTGGCAGAAAAAGTAGTTAAGCTGAGAATAATAATAATAATAATAATAATAATGTTAATATTATTATTAAAAATACCTATTCTCAGAGTCCTACTGTGGCCATCTAAAGAAAAGTAACCATGTATGTCATGTTTCACTGCTGTGCATGACCCTTATGGGAAGATTTCACCTCACTTCTAATCCTTGGACAGCAGGACAAGAAAGTAAGGAAGCAGTGCTACTGGGACAGCAAAAACTGAAACTAAAATAGCCTATAAAACAGTTTTATTTTTTAATGAATATATTTGTTTCCCCAATACTGAAAATACAAAAATACAAATGCACTTACGATATTAGCAACAAAAAAAATCACACCACAGTCACTTATTTAAAAATGTAGTATTACATAGGAATTATATTTTGCATCCACTATGAAACATGTTGTTTAACTCCCTTTTAATATCTGTAAACTATCTCTTTAATAAAACAGACCAGTAAATAAATAATCTCTTTTGAAAGACTCCTAACTTTGCACTTATTTTGAATACCTGAAGTATACGGTAAGTGAATTATAAAAATAATTTAACCATTAAAACATGCCAAACATTCCAACATGTTCTGCCCATAACAAATGATTTGTACTGAAATGGCATTGTGAGCGCATAATATTAAGGACAAAGACAGTAGATTGCTGGATGACAACTGAGCCTGCCACTTATAATTCTTCACAGGCTTAACTGCTAGCACCATCATGTTGACAAGCAGATACTATAAAGACACACAGGGCTAGAAAAAACTTTTAAAACGACTCTACCCAAATACTATAAAACCTAGAAGAGTACTTTTGTTTTCTGTTTTTTTTAACCCAAATAAAATACAAATGACTACACAGTAGAATGCTGTGTTGCGATATATCTCAGTGGACTTTTTCAGACACACATAGATTTGCAATAGAGATGGAGGTTTTGTTTGTTTGTTGATAGAAAGCTGGGTAATTACAATGGAAGGTGCCACCTAAACAAACCAAACTGGTTTTTCACAATGGTGTAGCTTGTCCTGTATTGATTCGTATCACAATGGGATGGTGATCGTAAACAGTCACACCTAGCCTGGTCAAGACTCAAATCAAATCTGGACTACTGATGGCAATTTATGGTACAACGCTGCCACCTAGAGGTGGGAAAGTGAAATGCATTGCATTTCATTTTCCTGAAAGTGAAAGGGGCGGCGCTTCCAAGTGTGTGGCCAGTTTCTCTCAATAAAAAGCAAGTAGCTGAAAGGTTCGAGGCACTTCACAAGACGACGGCTTCAAAGGAGGGGGGCAGTACGAGGGGGCTTCACAAGACGAAAGGACTTGCTTCAAGACCAGGACATACAAAGGATTTAGCAGAGACTGCAACGAGAAGCCATTTTCCTGAGAACGCCTGTGCCAAGAAGTCCGGTTCATTACGGAATTTAGGAACCTGCGGCCTGTGCTAAGTACATTTTCAGTGTTTCCCCTCCTAGAAATCGTACATGTACTAGAAGATAGTGTAGATGTGCATGTGGATGTTTGTAGCAGCCTGTATTGTTTATGTATTTTTTTTTTCTTGTAACTAAGTTTGTACACGCAGCATTTTCGCCAAGTAAAGTACTTTTAAATGCTACTGGGTCAGTTTCCTTGAAGTTTACTGCAAGAACAGACAACAAATAGAATTAAAGTTTTGCCAAGCTTTACAGCTGGGCTCATTCTTGAGATAAGCTTTACGTCTCTGGGATTTGTAGTCTAGAGCATTACAAATGCACATACAGTACCCAACAAACAAAAGTTGGCTGTAGGAAACATTTTTCAATCTGCTCTTTACTGTCATATGTCCATAGTCCATAGTCCATAGTCCAGAAGCATCAACATTCAGCAGCAGCTGCAGTTGGTGATTTGTGGAAGATGATTTAATTTAAAACACAAACAATAAATAAGTATTTGTACTCTCTTCCAAAATATTGTTTTTAATTGGGGACATTATGGCCTTTAAACCACTTACCCAATTGTCTAAGTTGCAAGCAGAAATACACACCCAGAACATATTTTAAACTAGCCTCGTTATGATACTAATTATTAATCTCTTAATTGGAAGCTTTGAAAATGTCACTGTGCACAGTGTAACAACAATATATATTATTCAGGAACTGAAGTAATTATTACATTTTTATATATGTTAGCATTTTGCTGTAACCATCTATATCCCTTGTTACATCACTTGTTACATCACTTTTCTCTAGCACTTATCCTTAACCCACAAATAACTTTTTCCCTCCCTTAATATTAGGTCCATGTCAGCATGCAGTATGGATAAGCATGGCAAGTACATGAAATACTCCACAGCCAGATGAAAATCAGGCATTTGGAAATTAGGCATGATGCAAGGAACAAATGTACTGTATTTGTATTGTAAATGTATAGTTCCAAATGGCAACTTAAGGTTGCAAAAGTGAAACTACACTTTATGTTTATGTTTATCCTGGTAGTAAGGTAGGAAGGGTGTCATACCTGTATCTATAAAAATTATTAGTTAAGTAAAAATTGTGGTGAAGCCAAGTTTTAAAGCCAAGCAGGTTGGTATAGTCAGGCAACATGGGGTTGCCCAAAATGGACATCAAAGGAGTGTGTGGTGAAATTAGCTTGTGTGAGGTTTGAAGTGATCCCATATCCAAATCTCTAGTGATAGGGAAGGTGACCAACCTATAAGTTTAGGATGCAGCCAACGTAGACTATGGACTATAGAGATAGCAGCATTTAGGTATATGTAGGAGCCTCAGAAAAGACACAAAAAGGGGTGTTGCTAGTGGTATACAATTGTGCCATTTGGAATATTTGACAGTATTTGTATAGATCAAAAGACCTAGCCCTCCCTGAGGTTTAGCCAGGGCCGGCATTAGTGCAAGGCAACATAGGCAGCTGCCTGAGGGCGTCATGGAACAGGGGCAGCCGCGGCGGAGAAAAGTATTTCTGACTTCGGCAAAAGTGCTTGCATCAGCGGCAGCCCTCGGGATGATCCGTCCGGTCCGATCTATAGAGATAAGAGATATGTAATTAGTCTGCAGCTGCGGCATCTTAAGGACTTTGGCGAAGTCCCAGCCGACCAGTGCAGACAGTGTAAACAGCATTCTCCCAGGGCAGCGTCATTATGGAAAAAATTAGAAGCTCTTACCTGTGACGGATGTGGCCCCACCCCCTGGCTGGTTCCCCCTGGCCGCTCAGGCATGTGAAGGAGCGAGGGCTGCAGGAGGAGGAGCGACAGTGCAAACACAGCACGCAGTCCAGCATCAGGCTGGAGGCGCTCTGTTACGCACTCGGGAGCGTGCGTTACTGCACAGATCTGGACTGGAAGCCACTGGCCACTGACGAGGACACGTTTTCGTCTCACACCCTGGACACCCACTGCCAGCCCAGACCAGACACATCGGATGATCGGAATATCGGGAAGCTGGCTGCGGGGCAGGCAGAAGTTGGAGGTGATAGAGCCTGCCTGAGGTCAGGTAAGACCGACTGAGCACTCCCCTAGGACTACCGCTGCTCTAAGGCCAGATGCATTATTAGTGCTGAGCCACAAGTCCCTGGCCTGCATGGCTTGTCACCTTATTGCTTTGCAAAAATACTGAAAGGCTGAAAGGCAACAGTTAACCTGTGATTGAGATTAATGTTTGTGACCTGGACCTGGGTAATAGGTGCCACAGCACCTGTGTGCGTGAAACGTCGAGACAAGTATTTGCTCCTCCAGTGTCAACCATCCCAAATTGTTCAATCTACTATCATGTTATCAATTTCTTCATTGATCAATATATAATCATGTTTCCAACCCACCATTATATCATGTATTGTGGTATATTCTAATCATGTTTGTACTATGTCTACTTGCAATGGATGGTTTATTAATGGAGTGAGCTTACAGGGAGTTATCTGATTGGCAGGTTGCTTTCATGAATTATATTATAACAACTTTTAAATTTTTAACATTAAAAATAAAAATATTTTTTTTACGCTCTATCGTTTTTGGAATTGTCATTTGGTGCTCAAAAAAAACATATTTTTCTCTCCTTTGCTACCAAATTTTTTAGGGGTGTGGCACCTATTACCAGGTCACAAGCATTCATCTCAATCACAGGTTAACTGTAGCCTTTCAGCCTTTCAGTATTTTTGCAAAGCAATAAGGTGGCAAGACATGGAGGCCAGAGACTTGTGGCTCAGCACTAATAATGCATCTGGCCTTAGAGCAGCGGTAGTCCTAGAGGCGACTTTCTTTCTCTGTAAAAGTAAAGTAAAAGTTAAACGATCACTTTAAGCATCAGAACCACTAAAGCTTAATGGAGCACAGATATAATGTATGCTGTATGGGGATGTGTGCGTGTGTGCGTGCGGGGGGGGGGCGTAAAAATGCACCTTGTCTGAGTTGGCAAAAATCCTTGCACCGGCCCTCTACCAGGTGTGAAAAGCCTTTCTACACAAATCCCCAAATATTGATGCTGTAACAAGCAAAAAGAAGGGATGGGAACATTGATAATAGACAACCTTGACTCTCACTATAGCAAAGACACCTGAGGAAAAATAACTACTGTGTATCTAACATATGCTATTTTAATTTTTTTTATCTTGACATGATCTTTAATTTATATTCAAGATCCACAGTTTTTTGGCAAATAAACTCACAGTTTGCACTGTGTACTATGTAGATCACGAATGCACTGTGTACTATGTAGATCACGAATGTCTATTGCTTCTATGTAGTCCCCTGTTGGAAGAGAGCCAGTGCAATCCTTGGGATCAGCTGTCCACACTGGTAAAACCCCTTCCTAGGTTGAGTCATTATATGATGCAAACCTCCTTTAGTTCACTCCTCCATATACACATAGAACATAAACACTGTTTTGTGCTCATTGAGAAGAGCTGTTCAATTAAGCCAATATTATATTTAAAAAAAGGCTTGTTGATCATTCAGTATGAGAACGACACTAACCATTGGTTGTTGAATGGTTTACAGTAGGGAAATATCAAGAAAGATTTATGTGCTGTATGTGCATTAGTTGTAGCTTGTAATACTTTAAAAAAATGTTTTATATAGCTCTAGTAAACATACAGTAATCACATGTACTAAAGTATAACATGATGTTTGCAAATGATGCAGTGTAATCATTCTGTTAACAATACATTTGATAACTTTTTTAAAGACTTTGCACATGCAGTAGTGCGTTTGTTTTCATATCTGCCTGGAGCTCAGTTTTAACTTAAAGAGAAACTTTACCCATATCTTCATAATAACAAGAAATGTGCATTAAGAATTGTTTAGTTGTGACAAACTACAAACACATACTTCTAGATAATTGCAGGGTTTTTATTTTTGCATACCTTATTTTTTTTCTTCCCCAGTCTTCTGACAATGGCCATTTTAATTATGGGCAGGTTACTAGAGCTCCCTTTTCTTCCTGGAACTCTGGCACATGTGATCATGCACATCATCTTAGGGGAGTGAAATGCCTTTCCCTGAGATCTTGTGAGATTACAGATGAGATTTCCCAGCTATGCTCTGCTGATGTAACCTTACCAGGATACAATGTTTGGGCACAATTACATCATTTGTGCCAAAGTAGACAAAAAGAAATTGTAAATAAAATACAAATATGTTTGTTTGACTAATGAATGTAAGATAATTTCATATCAGCATGTAGAGCTGCATGCTCATGTGAATTTTATTCAAAGGGGGTAAAATCCCACTTTAAATCTTAAAACTAACCCCTTGACACCTAACCTAACACTTTAGTTAAACCCTTAACATGTAATGTATTCCTAACATTTATCCTTACCCTTCACCAAACTTCATTTTTTAACCCTAACCCTCAAGCCTGACTGCAACGTAACCCTTAGCCACAAGACTCAACTATCATTTGAGCAATCACCTGAACCACCAACTGATACTTCACAATTACATGAACTACAATGCTTAAAGTATAATTAAACCCTCTGGGTTTTTTGCATGCATATGCTGCTAGCAAGCAGTAGATATCTGCAAAAACATAAAAAGTTACCAAAAAGGTAAAATCTTACCTGTGTCTCCGCCTTGTGCTCCCGTCTGAAGTTCTGAAGACTCTTGGGTGGCGGCAAAGGATAATGGGGTGGGTGCATGTGCAGTAGACATCTTTGGCTGGGAGGAGAGGAAAGACACAGGGTAAGTCAATGCAGGCAGCCCAGCAGCATGCACCCACACAGACACCGTGGGACACAGGAGATGCACAAGTCAGCACTAGATCAGAGACTGGCACCAGCACTGGAGGGACTCCCGAAAACTACTGGAAAGAAGAAAATTATCAAATAGAGAGGCATTATTTAAGGTAAGTCCTTAAAGCAGCATTGCAAGAATTTGCATCATATAGCAATGCCAAGTAATTTTGGCTCCAAATATTGTATGCATATCCTCCATTTAACCTATGTGTGTAAAATAAATGAAGTGAAATAGTAACAGTTCTCAAAATAACATGAGTAAAAACCAACCAAGCCCCAGAAGTCCTTAAAGACACTATTAATAACTGTATAGATTTTATTATTTACATTAAGAAAATAACAAATCAACACAAATAAAAGACGCATGAGGAGCAGGACACACTTAAAAAATTATAATCCATGTAGGAGCAACAATGAGAATGGTTAAAAACATTAATAAAAATTATAGGGTTAAAGTGCCATGCAGTCTGGCTGGCAGAGCAGGCATCTCTTGTATTAGTGACAGAATTACAGGCATGGAAATAAACTGACATGTAAACTTTTGCTCTTCCCCTGGGTTAGTATTTGATCTTTTCTTTTTGTGACAACAGAATATAAGGGCTGCTCAGAACTAGTTCTAAATTGTAGGTGATATGATTAAAGAAGCAGGCAAGCCCAGACATAAATCTTAACACTGATGATGCAGCTATTTACTATGTATAATACATCTAGAAGCCACAGAAATTATATTCAATGTATGTCAGAAATGTTGTAACACTCAATTGTGAAAATCAAAATAATCAGTATTGCTTGTTATTTATAAATCCTGATTATAAATGTTTTAAACACATATTAATATGATTTGTAAATGAGAAATTATACGATATGCACACATTTATTTTATATGCTCTGTCTTTTTTATTCCCATATCCTCTATCTGGTGGTTTACACCATAGTTGTTAGTGGCAGCAACAAGATAAGGATGGTTGCTTTGTATAGCAAACCCAGCTAACCACACAAACTGAAGAAGTCCACAAGCCTATCATGTACCTGTGCACCAGTACTCAAGCTATTCTAGCCTCAATTTAAGGCTAGAATTGCTTCTCAACTAAAACCTCGAGCAATGCTAAAATGAATGATAATAACCCCTTAATTTATAATATTAACATTTGTGATTTAGTATATTTACTAGTTCAGTGAGTGAAATGATAGGCATTAATGATTGCATTCTCTCATGTTAATCCAGCATATTTGTAAATAGTAATTCAATCATTTGAAGTAGTGATTAAATTATTTCATTTAAATGTTTTGTCATAATTTGAAGGCTTTTGAAAATGATAATACTTTCTAAAAGGCACTACATCTCTTGTATTAATAAATATTGATACGTTCAAATTTAAATGCACAAAATATTCTGTATAATAGTGCACTTACACTATGTGGTCTATTCACAAAGCAGCCGAAGGATCTAGCCGTAGCTTTGGCCGATCATTCGGCTAGCTTCGGCCCCAGGACCCCTTCGGTTCAGTAGAACCGTGGGAGACTCCCAGAGCGCCCGGGAGAGTTTTTTTTTCTTTTTTTTTGACGGCAGCAGAACCGCCGACCAATAGAAAACTGTTGGGCGGAGCTAGCTGTCATTGATAGCTCCGTACAATCGTTTTCTATTGCACTAACAGCACTCACTGCTGTTCGGGATCTTTAAGAATAGCCCGAACAGCAGTGAGAAGCCTGCCGGAGGTTTGGCTCAGCCGATCCAGATGTTGGATCGGCTGAGTCGAACTCCTTCTGCACTTCGGGTCGGCCGAACATGCTGAGCATGTTCGGCCGACCCGAAGCCACGTGAAGCCACCTGATGTATGGCTGATTTCAGCTGCTATACGGCTGAAATCAGCTGTACCAGCCTGAAGTTAATAGTCGAACAGCGTTCGGCTCACTTCGCTTTAGGTCGGTCATTCACTCGGCTGCCTATGGCAGCTTAGTGAATAGACCCCTATGTATTCCTAGGTTGCCAACTATTTATTTTCAGGGTAATGTCAAATGATCCTCATGCATAATACAGATGTTCCTGTCCCTAATGTACAAAACCACTATAAAGTAAAAGAGCAAATGGAAATTTACAAATCTTTGTTATGAGACCCGAATCAAGGCATTAAACTGGACAAGTTTGGCTTCTACAGAGATGTAAGCTGGGTCTTATCTAAAGGGTAACACAATAAAATACTCCTCCATAAACACCAAAATCCAAGAAACATACCACAAACCTCTCACTCCAGGCAAATTCAACAAGATGTTTCCCTCAACTTCAAACTGCTGCTAGCAATATCTCCAAGAGAAGAGTACTTCCATATCTGCTCAGACTGTAGGTTGATCAAACCCTACTACAATTCAGTCAAAGACAATGTCTGCAATCAGAAGCACCAACAACACTCTTCTCGCAGAACTCATATTTCTGATCTACCTACCTCCAAATATAAGTACTCGCTGACCACACACTCAATACAGCTAAAATTGCAATTTACCTCTAAAATTCAAAACCCCACCTTCCCTCCTAGATTGGAGCAATAAATTCAACACATTGTATAAGATGGAGGGCACCCGAATTGCAGCATACAATCTATACATTTCTCTGCACATGGCAACCATGGGTAGAAAGCCAAAAAGCAAGAATATCCTAGGTCTGTTAGCAATTTCCACTAATCACTCACCTTCCCATAGATCTCTCTTTTATTCCCTAAGAAATACACATATGAATGTTAGATGGTATTCTCAGATGGTAAGAAGTATACCTATGATGTTCTTGGGGATACATAAACAAGTAAAGTTTGGTTTGCAGAAGGTTAAGCAAAACCCAGGGGAAAGTCTGTGAAACCCAAACATATTGAACCCTATTGAATCTTGTCATGGGTGCCAAATATTGCCTTTTCAAAGCTAATCTGCAAGCAATTGTTAAAAGCAGTGCTGCACATAGCCATTGGGTTCCAATGCAAAAAAAATATATATAAAACTACCATTTAGCCAAGAGTGTCTTTTTATGTAGCTTAAAGGGCAACATTGAAAATACACAAACCATTCAAATAAATGCTTAGGGGATCCCGTAAAGCTGCATGTACAGTTAGTGGACAGTATGATGTAGTCGTTTAAAAGTGACATTTAACATAAAGGGAGACATGGAGTGTGATTGCCCTTAACATTTATAACAGATGCTTATCCAGGAATGTAGCCTGGGTGGCCAGGAAAGGAAGGGCAGTGTGTGCATCCCCTTCCTTCCTGAACCATACCAGGCCACAAGCCTTCAACTTTGGGATGGTACCCTACAAGGCAGCAAAGGCTCCCCCTTGCAAGACAACTTATCCTTATGTTGAAGGGGCAAGGGCCTCATCCCCACATCCTATCCCCCCAAAATATGTGGGGGTAAACATATTGGAATCTGGAACCCTCCTTATAACAAGGGCCCTCCAAATAGCTGCCCACCCTGGGGAATTAGTATGATGTATATTAGTACCCTTTATTACTTATTCATAGGCTTCCTCAGAATTCAGAGTTGGACCTGGTTTGTGTGCGTGTGTGTGTTGAATATACTACAATTATTAATCTACTAAGATTACCCAATCCCTTTTTTGCATGCAAACTTTTTTTGTCACTTTTTATACTGGCTGTATCTATTTGAAAAGACTTTAAGTGGATGACATAAGTTTAGGTGTTACCTGATGCCTTGCCACTGTAGAATAACCTGATCCTAAACTAACTTTGTACTGTCTACTATACACAATTCCCTATATTGGATATCTCATGGGAATACTAGTACATTGGCTAATGTATATAGGGGAGGAGTCTTACACTCCTTTACTTAATTCCAACAAGTCTATAATCTTCCCTGCTCCTTTTTAAAAGGTTTTTACAACTTTATTGCAGGGCTAGCATTACAATTTTGCTTTCTGGTGTGGCCTATCCTCTGATTGATGTTTTAACATGGGGAAAACTCCAATGCTTCCAATGACATGCTTGGGAGAGGGCTTTATGTAGTGTTACTGAAAATAATGACTCTTAAAGACAGCATGTGCAGCACCATATTCTGGCTTTACTTATTTTGCATGTCTTAGTGATTTTTGTCATTGTAACGATCTAAAACTCAAAATAGACTTCAGGTATGTATTTGGTAGAAAGAGGTTTGTGTCAGGACAGTACAGTTTGGGTACCACATGCATAAGGAAACACATAACTACTGAATGCACCAAATTTTTCAGTGGGAGTTGCACCTCAATATAATAAGTCAGCAGCAATAGGCACGCACTTATTCTCCTCAAGGGCACATACCAGCCATTTCTGTTGGGCATGCTAATGCATCCTTTTACTCCACATCCTCCACATGGGCCTCAAGGGTGCAGAGCAGCCATTCACTTTACTGTGATGCTCATGCACCCCCCTCCTCATAAGCCACATTTTTTGTAGCCCATGCTTCACTACAGCTGCAATTATTTGGACCAGAAGGTCCAGAGCCAGTCTATTATATTGCACAGAAGGTAATATCTGACCTGAAGCAGCATAAGGAATACCATGAGGCAGTAGAAGGCAAATCAAGAATACAAGGAGGAGTGTTGGGGTGCTGGCACTGAGAAGGAGGAAATGTTTGGGGAGTCCCAAAGGGGGTAATTTCAGTCTTCCACCGTACAGGAGGAAACATCTGGTGATTCACTTCTGCCAATTAAGCATGGGACCAAAATGAGCCATTCTGAGGCTATGATGTAACAAATCTCTTTGCTGCATTTCCTGATGATGGCTTTAGGGCCTGTTCACACGACGTCCATTTTCTGTCCTGACCTGATCCGTACGCTCCTGCACTAAAACTGCATCCCAATGTATCCCTATGTGTTTTATGGGCTACAGTTCTCACGTGCGCAGTCCGTTCAGGTTACGACAGAAAAATACTGCATGTCACATTTTGTACAGTCAGGAAACGCAAAACGCATCAAAAACACGTAAAAAACGCACTGCACTGCAGCTAACATACTGACAGCCCCACTGGAACGCATCAAAAATGCGGCAAAACACATAGCACCGCGTCTGCTGATCCACACCTAATTCGGATCTGATCAGGACCTGAAACTCATGTGAATAGGCCATTAGGCATACCTGCAAGGGGAAAACCTAAAAGCACATCACAGGATACTTGTGTGGTATGTGTGCACCAAAGCACCACATATTTATCTGCCCTGTTGCCATAGCCTCCATTAAATAACTTATTTAATAAAAACTAGGTCAGACAGACCTTAAGTACGAGGCAGAGGTTCTTCAGGCTGAGGTAGTGTGTATTTTTAACAGTATTTTGTATTTAAAGATTACATTTTTACCATGTATTTTTTTTCTTTGTAAGCATTCATTTAAGTAAAACAAACAGGGAGGACAATGCGACCTGGGTACTAACTAAAAAAAGATTGGCCTAGGGCCTAGGCTTAAGCCAAGTATAGACTGTAGATTAAATGTTGTGGTAACAACACTTTCACTGTAGTTTACATCTAGATTTTGTATGATCTGTTTCAGTGTAACTGAAACTAACTGATTCCATGTTAAGTTTACTGCTCATTTCTCTATTCTTGCTTAAATGCTTTATTGCCGATTTGCAGAAAATAAAATTATTATTTTAATGCATGTGCAAGGTAAATACTAATTAAAAAAATACATACTGTAGATAACAATGTTTGTTCATTCACATTACCATAGAACATGCATAAAATGTGGAAGGTGCTTTTTAACAATAGGAAACAAAATAACTGAATACATCAAAACATACAGTACTACATTTTTTTAGCCCTTAGAATAAATTGTATTTAATGTGCACCTGTTTTTGTTTACAAATGAATCTACTATAAGCAGTAGATGGTTCTGATCTTTAATTTTCTTATTTTATGCATGTGTTTGAGTAAGTTTATTTAAATGTTGAAATTTGTGTACTGCAGATGTTATCAAGATCCAGATGCATTCATCTCTATACAGATGTCCTTTTGTAACCAAGTCCTTAACTTTAGAATATTTATGATTTATTATTGCAGAAACCTAGTTGTTTTTAAGTGTCTATATAGTAGTCGACTATGTTATGGTTTTGCAGCTCATTTGGATATATTTCCCCATCACAAAGAGTGTACCACTTCCAGGAGCAGCAAAATAAATATATTTAATATATAATCTCTAGGATGTGTTATTTGTGTTAAGACCTCCTGTTTTTCATCCAGTTCCTCACCATGCATCCAATATAATGCACCTGCACTGAAAGCAAGATAAAAAATAAAAAAAATCTTAGTTTCCTGGAGAATCAGCCTGTCCCCTGAGCACTGGTCCTGATACCCTTGCAGGGTCTTATGGCATCACCCTTGTGTGTGCTGGTAGGCTATGTGTGTCTCCACAAACACACAGGCACAGTACGGCAAGCCACTCCCCTGCTCCCCTTTACTTCCTCCTCCAAGCTAGTAGATGGACTGGTGCTGTGCTGTTCCCTGCGATCTTGTACTAGACGGAAGGTTCAGAGAAGCAGAGCTGAAAGAGATGGAGCCAACTGTTCTGAACATGATGACTGTAAGTACTTAGGCAGAAGATTAAAGAAATACTCTGCTGGGCAATATATATTTGTTTGATCTAGATTCCTTACTGAAAAAAGTTTGATGGTATAATACTACTTTACCATGTGTTGCATATTTAATTATAGCCACATGCCAAACCAAATAACATGTTCAAATTATATCTCTTGTCCATACTCAAAAACTTTAAGCTATGCTGAAAGACTTATGCCTATCCCTTGTTGATTATGATGTACTGTAGTTACTAATATGTCTGTGTCAGAAGGATGATTGTTCCTTTCAGTCAGTTGCCCATCTGTTGCTGTTTGATCCTGATACAAAAAATGAGTCAAAAACAATTATTCCTCAATTTGGATCCTCCCAAAAAACTCAGATACATCTCCTTTCTTACATGCTATAAGATTACCATTCACAGGGAGAAAGTAATTTCTTAGAATGGTCTTTTAGGACCAGTACGATTTCTCCGTGTTGGAGAACACTAGGCTGTCATTGGTATTTCTGGTCTGCATATTACTGGCCATAACCTGGCTTCATCAACCATTTGAAAGTGTCCAGTAGCTCTAGAAGGGTGGCCCTAAACAAACCTGGCTCTGAATTATTAACCACAAGGAGTTCTACTTTCAGTTTGTTATGTACAGGATGAAAGTCTCCACACAAGAAGACTATGTTCTTCACTTCTTTATAAAATTCTGGCCAGCAGACATGAACATTGCTTGGTAAAAACTTTGATGCCCCTGTCCATAAAGATTACTTGTAAATCATTCATATTCCCAAGCCTCTAGAAGTCTGGAAGCATAATCTCTCTTCTCATTATCATCATTCAATCATCATTAAATGCATGCAGTTTATCGGCATTCTACCACTGTAGAGTTAATTGTTATAGAGTTCACTAAATATTACCTTATTTGTAATAATGTTTCCACAATAATTCACTAGCCAAATACAACTATACTCTTTTGTGATATATTTTGAGTTCTAGCATTGGTTCCATTTAGTAATTTATTGGCCGGTACCTATTTTCTGATGGAGTTGGCAATTGTATGTATTTTACATGCATTTCTCAATTGTCATGGGGGAAAAACAAATCACTGCTTTTAGGTATAAAATTCAAGCACTTAGAAGTGCCTATGCATATCTTCAGCAGCCCTCAAATCTCTGGCAATGCACTGTTCTGACAGGCAGAACTCCCAAAACTTCTGTTAGTGTCAAATATGTCTATTCCCTCCTACCCCCTCTTCATTCATTGTTATTAGTCTATCATTATAATAGACATACTCAGTGGCCATTAAAAGTGTTGGTGGCATGAAATGGTGATCAATACTTGCCAAAATCAGGAAATGTTGAAGCTTTTGCCCATCTGACATTTTAGATGCAATGGTGGGAAAGGTATCTGCAGGTGCCTTAAGGTTGTCCTTACTCCTCATTCAGTTTAACAAAACATGTTTTTTTTAATACAAATATTTTTATTTGGATGGTAATTGGTCTGTTTATAGCTGTGCCAAAACCTGAATCACCTCCAGTTCCTATATATATAATAAGCAAAAGGAACTTCACCGCTTCATCTCAAACACCCAGGTGTATGCGGTGCTTGCCAGAAAACATCAACATTCCAGAACCACACGATTTGAAAAAAAGGCCACACCATGTTACAGGTCTATTCACAAAAGGGTGAAGAGTTTAAAGAAAGCAGGAGAAGTGAACAATCTAGGCCAAAGTAGCTGATTTGGAAAAAATCTCCAATGCAGCTCACTTTTGTACAAACACATTGAATTCAGTTGCTGCAACATGAAAATAAATGCATTTTTTCAATTGTCCCAGCACTATGAATGACCAGTAGAATTTCCAGAAAATTAAATTGCCCAATTGTAGACATCTCAATTATTATTTTTCCATTCTCACTTGCAATATACAGTATAGTGTATGATGTAAGTAATTTATAGACATTAAATTACTTGCTCTAATGTCCAGCAAGGCAAAATTATGACTGAACCAAACTTTGCAAAAACTGAGATAAGATGTGCAAATGTAACAATCTATGTGAGCCAGAGGTAGAACACTTTTGCATTACAAACAGTAGTGAGCATCTGAGTTACTGAGTGATTGTTCTAACAGGAAACTTTAAAATTCAGAAGGGAGGAAAGAAAATGGAAATATATATTCAGGCAGAAATGGAATACATAGTGGCCTAAATAGAGACAAAAATTTAATGTGCCACTATGATTATACCTGAGCAGTCATCTCACAATGTTGCTCCTTTGCCACGTAGATAAAGAGACAAAATGTAATGATCTAGTAGTGCTTATTTAACATCTCTGCCTTATTGCCTTGACTTATGTGTAAATTACTTGCTTGTTCTACTGATCTTCATGTCTGTTTCCTTAGCTAGATATGCTTATTTCATATTATTCACTGTACTTCTGAATTTATAAGTATGTGATCTTTTAGTTATTTGTATGCCCGTCACAATGAATGAGTATTTTTGAAAACGTGTACTATAAAATATATCTGCAGCCAATAAAAGGTATTACCTTTTTTTAATATACTGCTACTATCTACAGCTAACATGGTACAACACTCTGCTGCCTCCGGCTTTCAAATTTGCATGCTTGCTCTAGCTCTGTGTCTCAGAAACTACTGAAGCCAAAGACAGCCAGGCCACTAATACTCCTAGATGAACTTTTAACTGGTTTCTTTTAAGTGCATTAATCCTGTAAAAAAATAAACAATCTAGCCTAATGAGGTCTGACCAATGCCATTAAACTGGGTTACAGAACTTCAGAATAAAAGTAATATTAAAGTCAAAGCAGCTTTAATCTAGTTCAAATGTTGATTAAATTACTTACAATAGATGCTGCTCCTTGATTATTAAAGGAGCATATGGGGAGAGTGAAGTTCACTAATTCCCATAATTACACTGAAGTTCTCATACGTCGGCGCTATAGATCGGGAAATGATTGATCACATACAACCGATCACTCATTTCCTGATCTTCTCCCTACAGGGGTTCCCTGCCCTCCCTGTTCCTCCAGTGCTGATTGGTGGGATGGGAAGGGGGCTGGCGGGCTGGCAGAGCCAGCTGTCAATCAGCCTTTTTCATATGTATTGAATGGCGAACTAGTTATTAGAGGTTGGTGAAAGGATGTATATTTTTGTTTTAAAAAGGGGGTTTATATCAATAGACCAATTTTAGGTGCAGTTAAACCATTACAAGTTTGTCAATTTCAGATGCAGTTAAACTGTTACAATTGTATCTGATTTCTTTAATCAGAGTTGTCTCATTAGTGTGAATGATTGAAGGCACATATGGTAGTGATATCCAAAGTTTACACAGTTGCATAGATTTAAGAGGTTATTCACAAAGGAACCAAAGGATCCAGCCGTAGCTTTGGCTGATCCTTCGGCTCTCTTCGGCTGCCGGAGCCCTTAGGTTCAGTCGAATCGAAGGTCTGCTGTACAGGCTATTCACTATAGCCTGTACAGAAGCCCAAGGTAGCCGAGCTGAAAGCATATGCTTTGGCTCGGCTGAGCCGAAGTAATACCCGAAGCTGGGCGAACAGCCTGACAAAGGCCAGCTGTTCCCACGCAAATGACAGTTGGGCAGAGCCAGCCATGATCTCATTTCAGCCGATGTATGGCTTAAATCAGCCCTACAAGCCAGAAGTGAAGAGCTGAACAGCATTCAGCTTACTTCACTTTGGCCGGGTTATTCCTTCGGCAGCTTAGCGAATGTCTATGATAGGGTGGCAATGGGTTAAGGAGGATTTATTTACCATTAGAGACGGCAGCTCCTGCTCTCAGCATCACTGCAACTGTGGCTGATCCATGGTGTGCTGAACTCAAATGAGAGTCTATTTAAAGGATGTGGTGCATTCTACCAGGGGGAGAGGTTTTGAGCTTCATGTGCTCCAGCATGTTGTGCACACTTTGGGGTTCTGGCCTTTGGCTCAGGCCATTCATCTTGATGGAAATATCTTTGGCTTGGAAATGGCAGGATATCATCAAAAAATGTGTCTCTGTGTGATGTCCTTTTGTTACACTTTAAATCCATTTTGTCTTTGCCAAATCGAATGCCCTTGCTTACCCGGTTTGCGGAGATATCAGGGTTGACAGTAAACTCAACAAAGTCGCAGGCACTGGGTGTCTCTGTACACCCACAGATGATATAATCCCTCTGCAATTTATTGCCCTTTAGCTAGGTATCTAAAACCTTGTTGTACCTGGGCATCTCTCTGACTCCCAATTGTGATACGCTGTTTTAGATGAATTTCTCATCACTCTTCCAGCATCACTATTAATTTTTACCCTCTGGAAGAAGCATAATCTGTCTTGGTTGGACAGGATAACAGTGATTAAAATGAACTTGCTACCCAAGGTTCTTTATTATGCTCGATTCCTTCCAGTCTGCATTCTAGCATATTGGTTACATGCTTTACAAAATTGTATTCCTACCCTTTTTTGGAAGAGAACATCATGCAGAGTGTCTAAACAAGTTATTTTTCAGTCATGAGTTAGTGGTGGTTTATGGCCTCCCTCATTTACAGAAATATTATCATGCAGCAAAACTTGCCCAAATGTCCCTGTGGCTACCTGTTCATAAACCACCCCTCTGGGTTTCCATTGAGGTGTATCTATGCTCCCCTATATTGATTAACAACCTTATGTGGGTGTCACCAAAAAATTGATACTGATTAACAACCTTATGTGGGTGTCACAGAAACATCTCAGTTATGGTTAGTAAACATTCTTTACCACTATTTGATAGGTTAAAATTCTCTCACAAATTGACCTTACCCCATGTCCCCCTTCATGTCTATCCTAGGTAGTCCTGAGTTCCCATCTGGCTTTATGGACCTGCAGGCTTACAGGAGTTAGGTAAGATGTAAGTTACATTTAGTTGAACATTTCCTGGACTGTGTGGGGATAGTTCCCTCTCAGACTTTACAATCTACCCATCGTCTTAGACCTGGGGATGTCTTCCAAAACCTTCAGATAAAACATTTTCTTCAATATAGGGTCCCTGTGGTTGAGGAGCTGAGTCTCCTAACCCCTTGTGAACATCAGCTGAAAAATCACTTCCATGGACTTATTTCCTTTATTTACTTCCTACTTCTGGATAAACTGCAGAAAGATCTCCCATCATATGCCCGCCACTAGGACTTGGATTTTGGACATTTCCTAATTTTAAAGTCACATATGAGTGGCTACTACCAAGAGTTTGTCAAATGTTCTTGCACTGGAGGCAAACTATACAGTATTACTATGAAGGCCCCTGGTTCCCTTGCACATTTCCTGCTCGCTCCCTACTTACCCTTCCAGCTGTTTTAGAGGGTGTGCAGTTGAGGGTTTTTTTTCATATATGGTGGGAATGCCTGGCAGTGAAGACATTCCACATTAGGGTCTATGAACTTCTTTATACAGTTGTGGACCCCTTTTTGCAATGATCCCTGAATCTCTTCTCAATAGAAAACCTGAGGTATGTACTCTCACCCAATTAAAACTGCTTACATGTATACTTACTGTGGCTGAATGAGTTCTTGATAGTGCATGGAAATCCTTGTCTATCCCCTCTGTTGAGGGTCAAAGCTCTGGTGTCCCAGGTAAAGTTCTATGAGAAAATGATTGGGGTCCAGAATGATAATATATCCAAATTTGAGAAGACATGGACTACTTGGATCTTGGCCTACTTGTCGACCTCTCTCCATCTGGATTCCCTGACTCTTTAATCCATGGACTTTTGCTGTGTTCCTGGGTACTATGAATATTTTGAGAAGCTGACCCCCCTGACGCTTGTTCTTGATCCCCTTTTTTCCCTCTCTTCTATCCTATTTCCTTCTTACTTTACTGCCTTTACACATTTGTTGTTATCACTGGATTATCCTCTGGACAGTTGGGGATTTTCAAAATCCTTCATATCATATGTATTTTTTTTTTCCTGAACACAGATCCCTACACAATGCCATTTTGCTACTTCGATGCTGTTACAGTTCTGAATGTACTTGGCTTGTCTATGTGATTTTCTTGTCACTTCAATAAAACTTTTGAAATAAAAATATTGACCCTCTAAAATTGTTCATAATAGCTTGCAGTCCTGTGCATAATGCTGCTGCTAAAAACAACTAGAAAGGTAAGGTCTACAAATCTCAGGTAGAAAAACAGCAGGTTTCAAGAGGGAGTTGGTCAAAAGCCACACTTAGAGAGGCAGACTAGAACAAGCCATTTCCCTGAGAACCCTTATTCATCCTGTTCAAAAATGATTTTTTAGACCAGCAACAACAAAGCTAAGTGACTTTTAGTATATCCTCTTACATAAACCATTGTATGCACTAGGAAAGTATAGATAGCTTTTGCATGTGTGTATGTATGCATAATTGTAGCAGTCTGTATGTTTTGCATGGCTTTACCTATAACTATGCAGTTTGTGTACGTAGCATTTGTTATATAGTAGTACATTAATATACTACTACTGGGTCAGTTTCCTTGGCTTTACTAAAAGAATCAGACACACAGCTGTAAAGGTGGATAAACAAACAGTTATATAGGAAAATGTACTTTTACAATGTTTTTAGCAAAGTTTAGGTAACTAAAACATTACAATCTATTTTGGGGCTTTCTGCAAAATTTGAACCATGCAGAATATTGAAATTACACTTTGTCTAGGGCAGGGATGTCCAAACTGCGGCCCTCCAGCTGTGGTGGAACTACGAATCCCATGAGGCTTTGCAAGATTCTCATAGCCACAGACATGACTCCCGGAGAGAGATGCTTCATGGGATTTGTAGTTTCACCACAGCTGGAGGGCCGCAGTTTGGACATCCCTGGCCTAGGGGGTATATCTTAAAATGCAGTGAATGTGATATTCATCAAGTATTTACTGCAGGTGAACCTTTATGTTGCATGTGTTTTATATTACAGTGCTTGAGGAAAACTCCCTTTCAAAGTGAACAGCCTATTTGCCTTTAGTAAATCAACCCCAATGCATACAGTTTCCTTAAGCAAGTCATTTGTAATGAATCTGTCATTAAGTTTCTTACTAACAGCATTTCCTGTTACAGGCTGTACTATAGTGCATTATTGTGCATTGCAGTGCACTGCAAAACAAGTGCACTATTGAGGTGTGTTAGTGTGCCATTTAAAATGATGTAATGTGTATGTTAATGAGAGTATTACTGAAAAAACCTAAGGAACGCGTAGGTGTAAAGTTAGCCTTAAGGTTTATTTTCACTTTTGCAGCCAAACTGGGCTAACCCCTACTTTATAGGGATAATCGCACAGTGTATGGGCACCTTAAGTCTGCAGTCTACCAAATAGCGCTCACCCTAATGAGTATTTTGCATGCATATTTTTTCCTTTTTTCCATTTTGAACCTCATCTGCCATGTAGCTTTGCACCTTCTATTTTGTCAGAGTCTTTAAAGCTGCTATATCCTTTGCCAAGTGTATTACCCTACAAAGTTTGGTATTATCAGCAAACACTAACATTAAACTATTAATCCCAGCCTCTTTATTATTTATAAACACATTAGACAGCATGAAGCTGCCCATACACTTTGCGATCATCGGACGAAACTTTTTGTCCGATGATCGAACCGTCGTAACGATTTTCGTAAGGTGGCCCCATCCAGGCCCAATTATCACAAGGTTGAATCAGCAGTAATTAACAAAAAAGCACCTGGACGAATTGCGGTAATCGACCGCTTGTATTTTCGTCTGCGCATGTGCAGTGCAAATCATACAAGTTTTGATGTACGGAAACGCCACCAACCTTGCGGAAACGCGATAGCATACGAAAATCGGACGATATTCATAAGGTGCATGGGCAGCTTGAGTCACAGAACAGAACCCTGTTCATAACCTTAGACCATTTGGAAAAAATAAGTTATCACTATTCTCTGGACTCATTCTAGTAATCAGTTTTCTGTCCTTGTACACACAAATTCTTCAATGCCAATGGGACTTAATTTGTTAAAAGAGTACTATGGGGTAAACTTTGTATCACATAGTTATCTTAAGGGTCATGGGAGGACATATACTAACCTCCTCCCATGACCCAAAGTTCAATTTATAGCGAGCTACAATACTGTCGAGATCCACCCAGCTAAATGATTGACAGTAGGCTCTGCCTATCTAGAGGCAGAGCAAGCCGTGCCGCCCCCTCCCCATCTGTTCCTCCAGTCAGCACTGGAGGATCGGAGAGGTGAGGGGGGATCCCTGCAGGGAACATTGACTGACAGTTACCGCTCTTTGCAGGGAGATGATCGTAAATTGAGCGAGCGACTGTATGGGGTTGATTTACTAACCTTATAAACATGCCACAAACAAGTATACACCTATGTAGTGTGTTCCCTCCCAGCATGATCTATTGGTGGAATCTAGACACCTTTGTAGTGTGTACACACCCAGCAGGTGTGTTGTGCAAAGCCCTGCATGAATTGCAAGGTGATGTTGTGTAAATTAGCTCTACATTCTGTTGCTTGTGTTGATGAATGCAGGAATGTAAATGCATGAGCTAACCATTTTTGTCTAAACTGTGAAGCAGCATTATATATGCATCATGTGCATGATTTTTCCATATATGGCATTAGTGGAAATATGCTTTTAGAGACTTTTTGGTTGATAAATACTTTTTGCTGTGTAAAAATCACATGCACCTAGTGCGTGCGTGTGTTTAGGTTAGTAAATCACCCCTATGTGTTTGCTCACTTCCCGATCAATAGAGTTGTTGTGTGACAGTTTCATTGTCACACATCGGCTCAAACTATGAGGATGAGTGAAAAGCACTCACCTCATAGTTCTAACTAAGCATTTATGAAGTACCGTATTATATGTTTTGGCAAAATCCAGATCACTTCCTCACATAATACTAATAGGTTGATCTGACAAAAATAGCCTTCCATAAATCCATGTTGGTTTGTAGTTGTTTCCTAATGGAATGCACTGGCAAATGCCATTGTTTAATATAACTTTAATACACTGCCACATATCCTTAAAGCAAGAGCACAGCTAATTAAATTGAGATTTTTTGAAATTTAGAGTTATTGTCTTGCCAACATCCCTCTCTTTCCTGTAACTTATGGGTAATGTTATTACACTAGTTAACTAAATACACAATTAGACATCTCAGTGCTGCAATTCTCCTGCAGCCCATGTGCATGCATTACAGCAAGGACTGCATTGCATTTACCAGGGCAGAACTTTATGATGATAATAGTGGACCATGTCTGTGTGTTTAAATAGTCTCCTGCAGTATCTCTCAGAAGTCCATATAACAGATTAACAATGCAAATGGGAGACAGGGATAGAATAGTGTTACCTTACAAGAGGAAATGTCTGCACAGGTACCTATGTGTATCACTAGGTATTATTTAATGAAAGATTGAGATATAAAGATATCATGTTAAAGGTTTTATGAGATTTCATTGTAGGGTTTGCAAAAGGTCTTCAAAATAAATACCACTAAGTAATAACTATTCAAGATGTGTTACACCTTTTTATCTTAACATGCTAAATTACTTACTGTAAATTTATTTAAAGATTTTAAATTGAAGTTTTGCAAAGTTTTTTTGCTTGTTTTATTTTGAAAATTATTGGGGTTGATGATTTAATGAAGGTCCAGAGGCAATTTACTTCATTCACTTTTCACTTTGCAAAGAGAATGTTGTTGAAAAAATATAAAGCTGTTCTGCTAGGGAAAGTTTAAAAATAAACCGTTTTCTAGCACACGATTGCGCATTTACATTTACGAATATTCACTTTGTAAAGTGAACAACTTCTTTTCCTTTAGTAAATCAATTTCTTTACATACAATAAAGGATACTTATCCTTTAAAAAAGCTAATTTTCATTTACAAAAGTAATTACAGCACAGCTCATCCTGTTTTGTATTTTGTATGTTTTCTTTTTCTTTTTTACTTTACTTTAATGATATTAAGCAGATAAATATAATACTGTACTACTGGTGGTCAGAATTGAAGCAATGTTACTCCCTCAGTGTTCACATTGATTATATTGACTTGCTTTCCTCTGAATTTACTGTTTTTCCCTGGCGGTGTTTATCAATGTTAAACAAATTTAGGAGTTGATTTAAAGCTAAACAAATAAACAAAAAAAATGCTCAAAACATGCCTAGGACTAATGATACACGCTGCTCTTTAAAAAAAAAAAACAACATATTAAGCAGATATATGTTTTCTTAGGTAAATCTTATTGTGATGTATCCAGGTTTTGCATAAATGTAAACAGTCTGGAAGCAGTGAGCTAGCATCATTGCAGTAAGGGGATAGTCTATATGTACATATGTGCTACTATATATGTATGCCCACTGAAGTAGATAACATTCATAAGCACTGATTTTTGAGCTGCGGGAAAAAAAAACAAATCGATGTGTATGTATGTATGTATGTATGTATGTATGTATGTATGCATGCATAGATATGTTTTAAACATTAGGAGCACAGATAAAACATTACAGCAGAACATTAAAGTAAACAACATATACATTTAACATTTAAGATATATTTTTGTGTACTATGTTACCTAATAATAATGAATGACCTTTGGCTGCACCTTTCACTGCTGGCATTCTTACCAATGCCTACATAACTCCTCCATAACTATTACCATAACTTTCACAAATCACATAGAACAATATTAGCATAACTTTCCCATTTCATGTGCTGCATTTTTTTACTATTGTTACCATTTGCTAGGAGCTGGGTAATTATTAGTGTGCATCAGTATCAACAGTTGTGGGAATTAGACTGGAGAGGAAAAAAAGTCCCCTTTCTTAAACAAACAAGCAGTTTATTCCTGTATAAGTAACAGTAAATGAGCAAAAATCCAAAGCAAATCTTTGACTCAACTGAACCATACATAGTCAGTGATTGTTCCAGGTAATGTCCCCTTTACTAGGACAGCAGCAGTCCAAAACCAAGCTCCAAATGCACTGTCAGACTTAGTGCAACATGACCTTGTATGAACTAATAGGCATACAGTAATCAGTGAACTTATAGGGAAAACCAACCAACCCAGTGAAACTAGCTCAAGAGCATGTTTTGTAAACACTATGAGGTCTATTCACAAAAGGGTGAAGAGTTTGGAGAAGGCAGGAGAAGTGAACAAACTAGGAAAACACAGCTGAACTGGAAAGTGTGCTGAATTGGAGAATTTTTCCAAATCAGCTATTTTGGCCTAGATTGTTCACTTCTCCTGCCTTCTCCACACTCTTCACCCTTTAGTGAATAGACCTGTATGGGGTCTATTCACTAAGCTGCCTTAGGTAGCCGAGTAAATTACCGACCTAAAGCGAAGTGAACCGAACGCTGTTCGGCTATTTACTTCAGGCTGGTACGGATGATTTCAGCCGTATATCGGCTGAAATTAGCCGTACATCAGGTGGCTTCGGGTCGGCCAAACATGCAGAAGGAGTTCGAACCTCCGGCAGGCTACTCGCTGCTGTTTGGTCTATTCTTATAGATGCCGAACAGCAGTGAGTGAATAGCCGAATGCCGCTGAGCGGCATTCGGCTCAGCTGTTCTGCTCGGTCCATCTGTGGGACCGAGCAGAACAGAAAAGCAGCTAAAAAAGTAGTAAAATAAAAATAGAAAACAATTGTGCGGAGCTAGCAATGACATCTAGCTCCGCCCAACAGTTTTCTATTGGCCGCAGGTTCTGCTGCCATCAAAAAAAAAAAAAAGAAAAAGCCTAACTCTCCCGGGCGCTCCGGGAGTCTCCCGCTGCCGGCCGCCAAGGAGAGAAACACTGCTTTTTGGTTTTTTTTCTTATTCTGACATGGAGCCGTGTCAGAATAGAAAAAAAAACAAACAATTTTGGCCATAGGAATGCATTGCTAGATTCCTATAGGCTATTTCAATATGCAATATCCAATAGCAAACTAGCGGGTGCAATGCTGGTTAGCCCGTACAGCAGCGGTCCTGGGGCCGAAGCTAGCCGAAGGATCGACCGAAGCTACGGCTAGATCCTTCGGCTGCTTTGTGAATAGACCCCTATATGGTAGAGGGTTAGGCTACCCTGGAACCCGCTGACTTCACCTTGAAATTAGTACTTAAGAATAGATGGAGCTAAATACCTTCCTTCGAACACTTTCCAGACAGCACAACAGGTTTTTCAGGCATCATGTTACACCGTATATTACTATTTGTTAGTATGTATCAGCTAGAGATGAGTGAACATATGAAATGTTGATCAGATGAGGTTCAGCCAAACCTTTCTCTAACCAGAAATAATGGCAAAGTTCCATCAAAATCAGTGAATGTCGGAACCAGGCTAGGAGTATATTTCAGAGCATAACATTATGCAAAATTGTTCAAAAAGGTTTGGAAAGCTCCAGGCAGCCCTGCCTGAGGAAATGATAGGGCCAAAAAATGCAAACCTCTTTTTACAAAATAATAATATCAGTGATATTAAGATAGAAGAGTGAGACTTGGTGAGGGTTGTGGCAGTCAAGTGAAGGGTGCTCAGGCATAAAAAATAAGCAAATATAAGATAGAAACAACATTTGAATCAGCCTTTGATCCCTTTTTATCAGAAGCCTTTTAGAAATCCAAGCCACCAACACACAGAAATTCAGATCCAAATTTGGCCATCCAAATCTGTGAAATATGGTCTGAATTTAATTTCATCTAAAATTTGTGATCAACTATTTCTAGTATGATCCCCAACAATTATCACGGAACTGTTTCGAATTTACAAACTTTCCACACCTGGAACACCTTATTGTTATTCACAGTGTTTTAAAAAAAGAAATACACAACACGTTTGATTTTTCGACTTTATTTTTAAATTTCATTTTTTTGTTTGACATTTAGAAAGATATATTTGGTGTATAATAGTGGATATAGTTCCACATTCACACTAGTTTGTCTCACGGAATAAAACGATTCACAGTATATTGCTTTATTAATGGTGCATTGTTCACATTATATTGTTTAAATTAATCACATTTACCTAATTTGTGTAACATCTGTGTTGGCGCTGCATAATTGGAAACCTATATGATTTGACCTATGTGGTCTGTATTGCTGCAGCCTTCATACCCAATCACTTAGTTTAGCTTAGGATAGAGCACCTTCATTTCACATATCCAGCGCAGAATCAACAAACACATATATTTCTACTATGACCATATATGTGTGTGTTTGGCTGTGGGGCGATGTCTCCTTTGGGGCAAACTAAGCAATCCATTCAAATTATATTCTTCCTAAAAAACTGTCTTACAGTATTTTATGTCTGTACCAAATCCCAAAAGGCTATGACAATAGTATCACTCTCTTACATCTGGATTCCACAGGTACTAATTATTTTAATTCTGAAGTACAGATAATTCATTAGGGGAGCATGACACAGTATTTTGGCTTTGTTGTTACAAAGCAAATGTACCTGGACATTCTTCAAGCAGTTTCTCGTCAATGGAGTCTCTAGAGGCATAGGAATAGAGCATGTGATTCAGTTTACCAGTAACCATGCCAGGACCATGAACAAAAAATATCTGTTCTGGGTTGAATTAGCCACAAGCAACTATATTTTATGTAATTTTTACAAAATTCCACAGGAACTTTCAATTGTTTTACATTAACATCTTACAGAACATCACTATCAATGATTTTCTGTTTTCTAGGCTTTACATATGAATCTTACTGGGCATACGTTGTAACTGCCATATTTCATTATCATACTATTACTGGAAGCAATATTTTATTTTTAAAAATGGCATATACACTTAAAAATTTTATTTCAATCTGGTATATTTACTAAAGCATTGTCACTTTATATTACATTTTACCATTGTAATTTTGTGGCTAAATGTTATTTTTCTTGTATTAATGCTGATGGAATGGATTTTGTTAACATTACAATTATCTTACAGTGAAAGTGATTTTTAGGGGAATAAATGGTGGTGTTTATATTTGCTATATTAGTAAGGATAGATGGTGCCGATTCTCCAGGAATTTCCTGGAGAATCGGCACCATCTATCCTTACTCCTCGTCGATGACCTCGCAACACTCCTTACTTAAGAGTAAGTTTCTACATTTTTTTCTTTGATCTGTTTCACACCGTATCCTCACCGTCGCATTTTACATTTATGTTTCCTGGGGATCATCTGAACAAATTGGATCGACCGCCGAACATATCACTCGGTTACAGAAACTAAGACTGCTCCTCCCCCCCCAACCTTTTTCCCATTCCCTCCTCCCGGTCTCCGTAACACGCCCTCTCACTTAGTTTGTAGCGCTTCCCTCCTTGTTTTCTCTGTTGGATCCATCCATCGGTCAGATACCCCGGTCCGTACACTTCTGAAGCCGCTCAACTAAACAAGTACTATTCCAAATATTAGGAATTTTATCTTACTTCCTCCCCCCCCGCCCTTTTCCCTTGAGCGCTGTATTTTAGTACATTGTCCTTATAACTTTCCACATAGGAAAAACTTAACTGTTGCTATTAATACCAGTCCTAATATCATTGATAAACCGGTTGAACAGTATTGTTCCCAAAACCAAACCCTGGGGCATGCAACTACCAACCAAAGATCATTCAGAAAATGAGCCATTTATTGATACTCTCTGGACATGTTCACTCTGCCAGTTCTCTATCCAAGTACACACCATTTCATCGATGCTCAAAGAGTGAAGCTTGTAAATGTAAGCGTTTATGAGGTACCATATCAAATGCTTTTGCAAAATCCAAGTACATTATGTCAGCTGGATTTCCTCCATCTAGCCTGCCACTCACATGGCTTCAGGAAAGACTCAAATGGTCTTTCTTGAAGCCATGTTGATTGTCACTTAAGATGTCATGCCCATGGGCAAATTCTTAACTATGGTCCTTTATCATACAAATAACGTGTATACTATGAATGTTAAGGTGACTGGTCTGTAATTCCCAGGTACACGTTTCAAACCTTTATAAAATATTGGTATCACAGTTGCTTTATGTCAATCAGCTGGTACCTCCCCAGTCAGTATGGAGTCCTTACAAATTAGGAACAATGGCCTTGCTATTATCATGCTTAGCTCTTTAAGTACCCAAGGGTGTAAGTTATCTGGTTCTGGGGATTTATTCACATTAGGTTTTTCTACTCCTCAGCAAACCATAGCTTTTGTCAACCACATCGGTATTTTCCTCACAGTGAATGCCTGTCTGGAAGCATGGTCCATTTTGGCGTACTGTCCTCCCATATTTAAATAGTTAAAGATGATTTTTGGATAATGCCACACCCACTGATGAAGTCCAAGAAGGATGAATTATGTGATAGGTGGCGAGTTGTCAGGGGGGACCCCATTGCTACTTTGCCCTGATTCTATATAGGCTCATGCATGCTATTTGAGTGTTCCTAATTGGGGGAGATTGCTTATTTTTCTTATCATTCTACCACACACTGGGCACTGTCCCAATGAAGTGAAGACATGGTCGCCTCAACTATATGGATATCACCACTTATGTATAAGTTGTGCTGATAATGGATACATACCTTAAGACAGTTCAAACCACAATACTGCCCCTATCTTTTTAAACATATGTGTTTGGTGATCTACAGTGTGTATGCACTTTGGGTGCAGAGAGATGTGAATTTTGGAAATTACTATTCCAGAGGCATATTTTATTTGTTGCTTGATGGCTTTTCATGTACATATCCAAACCATTGCATCATGGCTATTTAAGTAGCCATGCAGTATATGTTTGCATTGTGGTGGACACCTCGGGCAACATTTTTGGCATTGGAGCATAGATTTACAAATATCATCCCTCAGCAGGATACTGTCCCATACTTGGACATACACTAATTAACTCTAATTACACCCCAGATTTCTATACGTTGAACTTATTAACACATTATAAAAAAGGAATTAGTGTGTGGTTTACTTTGCAACTGATTGTTTTTTTGCATTTATGATTGTGAAGGCTACCAGGTATGGTAAGGTGTTTTTAATTTGTTAGAGTAACAACTTAATATGGATATTACTAATATGGGTCTGATACAATGCCATTGAGCCTCCTATATATCAATCTTGCTTTGTTGAAATGCATTTATATATAAGGGTAAAGTGTTATTTTTTTAAAGTTATAAATAGTGGATTTATGGGTAACAAAAGACATATACATTGATATAATCTGTGTTTTTTGCAGTAAAATTAGACTGCTATTAAAAATGTTAATTGTTAATCTAATGCATGATGGGAATTGGAAAGAAATGTTGTGCTTGCCAGGTATTACAGCGTTGACCCATGCAGCATGAGTAATACATGATATTACTTCATATTTACATGAGATCAGGTGGGACACCCATACTTAGGAAAGCTTGTTTCTGTGCACTCATCCTCCAGGGATCAAACCAAGGAGTCACTCCCTTGGATACGACCTGCACTCAGATAAGATAGTGCTGCTCCTTCTATTAACACGTGGGACACCCATGCCTACACAAGTGCTGCTGCACTCTACCTAAGGGAACAGGGCTGATAGACCTGCTATTAAGCGTTACCTACAGGTGAGAGACTCTCTGTTTGGGGTGCAGTCACTGTGGGTGTTTGCAAGTGGAAGATAATAGGATTGGTTTAATTCTGGACACTGTTGGATCATTGGATGTGATTTTATGAACCCTTGTTATTGGGAGACACATTTTCTGATGACACCTGTGTACATCTGTGTGGTTTGCTGACACTTTCAGAACACATATTTTATTTATGTGATATTGCACATTATGGAAATACTTGTATGTTTTTATGTGAGTGTGGCACAAATTATTTATAATTAGCACAGAATAAACTGTTTTTCATTAGGTGGGTCTATTGGGCTGAGGGAGATGCCACTGGCAAACTCTTTGCACAGGTAGCATGCTCACAGCAACCTAAAATATTATTGGCGCAAATAGGGACCTAATGGGTTACTCCATATTGAACAGGCCCGGAGTTCCCACAAGGCCACCGAGGCCCGGCCTCGGGGCGGCAGAGCTCAGAGGGGCGGCAGCGGTGACCTTGTGGGGAAGTTGCGGGTGCCGGTGTAAGGTGTCCGCCGGCCGGTGGCCGCACACTACGGTCCGCCACTTACCTGGCCTTGGGGCGGCAGGGTGAGTAAATCCGACCCTGATATTGAACAGAAACATATTTGGACTGTATTTCAACAGGTTTACAAATATTTGTATACTTCTGTGGCTACCTATTCTGGTTTTGAAGCAGATTGATTTGCCCACTCTCCTGCCAGTAGAGAACTGGAAGCTGCCTTGTTAAGCTTTCCAAATTGTCATATATAAAACATAGGTAAAACAACAATGTTTGTATTTGGGTATACATATCTCAATGAATCCCAATGACTATATTTTGTCTAATCTGTTACTCCTATTGCAGAAATTTACAACACAGAGAACAGCATGGTGTAAACTCTAATTTTCAGTTGCTGGGAGAGTGAATCTTATTAAAATGATTTGGATGCCTCACTTATTATAATTTTTATATAATGTTCCTTTTGGATTCACTATAAACTTTTTAAGCAGATAAATGGTATTTGTAGTTATTTCATCTGGATGCAGAAACAGCTTAGATTACAGCTTGAAACAATACAGAGACTGAAGGAGCTGGGAGGTCTGTCCATGCCTAAGTCCATGCCTGGGAGTCTGTAAACTAATTGGTAGGTGTCAATGGGGTTTACCAGGGTCTTCCTACTGTGCTACAATGATTATTTACCTGAAGTTTTTAAGTTGCAGGGATTATATAACTGGTAAACTGCAGGTATTCTTTTTGTCAATCAACTATATAAAGATAGTAGAGTTTTATCATTTCAGCAGCTACAGTCTCTGTATAACTTGCATAATAAAAATGTTTTCAATACTTCAGAATGCATTACAAGTTGTGGGTAAGAGACCTGAATATCTCGCCTACGTTTTATGCTCTAATCTCCTCCATTAACACAAAGGGAATTATTTTTTCCTTTTATCAATTTAAAAAAAAACAATGAACAATTGCAGGATAATGGGATGATTCAGCTGGTGCAGCAGCAATAAACAATGAGTTAGTACAAATTATATGACAGCATATTTTGGATAAAACATTGAGATCACCATCAATTAAAAAGTTAGAAAAAGTAGGAAAAATAGTATATCCAGATGCCTTCAGAACTCAGCCAGGACCCAAATGTATTAAATACTGCCCATCTATCAAGAACAACATGCATTAAAAGTCCTGGGGGAAATTAGGTCATTAACCTGCAATAAACAGAACCTGGCTTTCGGGCACGGATTTCTCAAAAAGCCGGATAAAAAAACAGTTTCAAGACTAACTCTAAAGTAAGTAATGAAAAGAGGGGGGTTTAAGGAGGAGAGAGGAGGGAGGGTGGGGGGAGAAGAACAGGAAACACAGAAAGATAAAGAGGTAGAAAAAAAGGAGACCTAATTGAAAGCCAGATGCAGAAAGGGTCAGAAATAAAGAAAGGTTGAGTGGGGTCCTTCCTGGAGATCAAAGTAACTAGGCTCAGGGGATACCAGTGCAGGATCGAAATGTTGTGGGCTAGCGTAAGATATCCACAGTCTCTAAGTCCTCAAGATTTTTTAATGGGAATCTGCTAAAATTGCTGAGAGTTTTTCATTAATCATGATCCCCGTAACCCGATTCTTGACTTCCAAAAAAACTAAAAGCAGGAGCTTTCTATGATCTAGCAATGTTAATGACTCAAAACAAAAACTTATGGATTGCCTCAACACTGTCCCCTTATACTATCTCTCCCCCTATAATACATTAGATACAACAAAAGGGGGAAAAAGGTTTGTCGAGAGATAGATACAACCATTGCTTGTATAAAAATATCAAAATGTATTAGACATACAGAACATTGTGAATAAATAAGGTAAAATTGGATCTCATAAATTAAACATTCAATAAATATATGCCCATTCGGTACAATCTCAGGCCAATAGCTTCTATGTTCATATATATGTACACATACAATAAAAAATGCATAATAATCCAAGATAAATAATCCAATTGCATAACTGACATGATTAACCCAATGGTCCTCAGTGTTCCATATTCAAGTGCATAACTGACATGATTGTCCTAATAGACCCAACGCGTTTTGCAATTACAGCTTCTTCAGGGGATCGGTAATTAGTAGTAGTAAAACACAATGGTGAGAAGTTGTTTAAGCTGGCGTATAAACCCTGGGAAGTTCTCCTGAAGTTTAGCAAGGTGGTGGTGGAATTATTCTAATACTTTAACAGGATTACTGGGGATACTGTTTAGTCTAGTTTTTAGGGTAATAGGAGAAGGGTAAGAATTAAATGACCAGAGTTTCTTGGCTAACATGGTGTCTAGTTTGTTCTCTTTGGCATAACATTTTTGGAAGGTTCGTTCTGCTTCCTCATTTAAACAAATGTAGGCACCTAAAAGTTTAAAAACATACTAGATTTTGGTTACCATGATGCTTTAAAGTAATCTTAAACTAGAACGATTAACAACGTCACTTTGTACATCACCATGATAAAAATAAGAACCAGTTAAAAAGAATAAAAAAAGAAAAAAGAAATCAACATTCATGGACCAAATTGTATCCCAAGCAAAAAGGTGGCATGGAAAAGAAGCAGTCAGACTGCCACCCATATTCAGAAAGGTAGATAGCATAGTGCGGAATTGTTCCTTCAATCATGGTATTTTACTAAATGCGACCAAGAGCCTGATTAGGGTAGGGTAGCTCCACTTCACCATCCCAACTGTCAAACTAAGGAAAATTATAAGGGGCTTTAAATAGCACTCGGAGCTACATTTGAGCTTTGGTAAAAATTTACATATTTTATTACAAAACTAAAAACAGAAACCCAGTCTGAATTAAAACATGATACACATAACCATCATGGACCCTGTATATAACACTATTGGAATTTGCAGTAAATTACTGCTGTCAGAAATTACTGCAGTACTGATAGGATTGAATTATGGTCTTGAACTTTCTCAATGCATTTCACCTCTTCCAGTTTTCCTCAGGAGGTAGATATCAGAGACTTTCAAGCCAAATCATGTTGTACCACCAAAGTAAAACACCAAACATCCCAATGCTGTGAATCATCAAATCCTAGCTTCCCTGGGGTAATAAGGAGGGGACCACTGGCCGAACAGCAGGAGCACACCTCTAGTTAAAGGATCTATTACAAGGACTCCTCAAACTGTGTTCCTTCAGACCGCATGTAAAATCATTTGTTCCTCCGGAGCCATGTTTTTTTGGGGGAATCTCACACTTTTTTTTCTCTTCCGCGGACTGTAAAAAAAATAAAAACATTTCCCTTTTGTCTAATGTCACTTTGCTGCAACAAATTCCATTCATAACAAAAATGTATACATACTACCGCTAATTAAACTTTGGATTTTTTTAAAGTTGATGCTTAACACAATACAACTCCATCCAGATGAGAAATTTGTATTCACCCGAAAGTTTCATTATCAGACATTCGTATTCATTTGCATTCATTATTACTGTAATTTGGAAATTTGTATACATCTGAATGTACGAATTTCTGAAAAATATCCCAAATTGCACTAAACAAATCGCACATGTCTAGCTTACTCTAAGATAACAAATGGTTTGTTAGATTTGAAGTGTATTAATGCTTTCACTGTGTGTTCTTGTAATTATTGGTTTTACCATATTGAGGTTCTGATGGTGTTGGCTGTATGTATTTTTAGAATATAGGTGTATTTGCTTATTGTCTAGCTGTATGTTTGAGAAAACTGAAATAAAAATGATAAACATTTTTAAAAAAATTCAACATGTATATGAAAAGTTTTACTCACCAAAATATTTGTAGTTTTTTTTGCCAGTCTTTTGTTTAATTCACAATCAAACAAATATAAAGCCAGAGGTTGTCAACACGTCTGCAATCTCCTTTGTAATATAGTCACACAATGGGAAGTCAAGCTAGGTCTGTAGTTGATTGCAATAACCACAAACGGTCTTCTTGGCAACCCTTGCAGCTTTAAATGTTTTCTAGGAACATAATAGAACTAAAGTACAAAGTAAAAACAGGAGCTCATTAGATTGTGCAGATAACTAGGTTTATTGTATGAATTGAAAAACTAAGCATGTTGCACTTACAAATAATTGTATCATCATAGGTTTAATCAGGTATATGCACAGGGTGGATGTAACATTCATTTAGCAAATCCTGTTTGTTCCAGTGTTGTCAAATCAAATGTAATAAGAATGTGTTAATTATTATACAGTAAAAGTTATTGTAGGAATTTGAAGGAACATGTCTGTCAATACACAGAACTAGATGCAATAGCCACAGCTTTATACATTGTGCAAAAAATCACTAAAATTTGCAAATTATGGCTAATTCACACAGAACGGTTGTACATACAATTTTGTTGGATGAAAAGCTATAAAATGTTTTTTTGTAAATAGACTCCCTTCATCGTTTAGCATCATTCACACTTGAGCATGAGTTTTTGTGCTACTTTGAAGCTTATTTTGTGTGTGTTTTTGCACCTTCTTTCAGGCATTTTCAGGCTCAAGTGTTTTTGTTTTACCTAATTAAAATCTAGTCACTAGGAGGAGGAGACAGTTGTTAGGTGCAAAATTGCATTAAAAATTCACCTTACGTGCATTTTTCAGATGCCCCTATTGAAGTCCAAGGGGCTACAAATGTGCAATTCTGCCCCAAAAAAACCTCATGTATTTTTTTGAGCTTCGATCAAAAGTGATCAGTGACATAATGCCCTAGTGTGAATAGGCATCTTTGAAAATAATTGAAATCTTCATGATGAGTGTTTTTGAGGAACAGGTGACAAAAAGCTAAGGTGTAAATGGAGGATTTAGAGCAAGACAGTAAAAGATTCAATGTGAATTTTAATTTGAATTTAAGGGGTGTAAAAGATTTGCAGAGCAATTCATCCTGTGGAACAGCATGTACATTCATTTTGCATGAATAAAGGAAAACAAAATTGGTATTAGTATATTTTTTTGTCAGATCAATTGTAATATCAGGAAAACACCACGTTATGACCATTAGATGGAGATGAGGAGCATAGGAAAAAAAAATATTTGCTATGCTCCTCAACTCCATCTAGTGGCCATCATGTGGTATTTAATTGAGAATACAATTGACATGGAAAGAAAATAATAACATTGATTATTGAATGTTGCTAGACCAGCTTCTGATTGGGTCTAAACCGCCTTATAGAACATCACCTCCCAATGCCACCTCAATAGGTTTTAAACCATACAAAATGTTATATATATATATATATATATATATATGTGTATAGTTATATATAGTTATATACAGTATGTACTGTATGTCTTATATATGAAAGTCCCAAATATCCTACAAAGGCAAAATGGTGGTGCCATAAATACAACCCATGTGAAATCCTTGCCTGGACAAGCATTTTATCTGTGACGACATGGTGACTGACATCATCACGTCAAGCATCCATGCCCCCGCAGACCCAACCCAGCCCAGATTGAGAACCTGCCCACAAACCGCACAGAGACAATCAAAGCCTAAATACTCTAACATCCAAGGATCCTGCCTCCCCATAACACTGCCTGATCATTGGGCATGCAGGATGTACAACGGGGATGTGGCTGGGAGGTGTTATACTATTAGGGGGTTTAGATCCAATTGGAAGCTGGTCTAGCAACACTCAATCCTTCTATGTTTTTCTGTCTTTGTAACATATTTGTAATGCAATATTATCTATTTATGTAAATACATTTGATTGTTTTTAAACTGTCAGTTTACATATTTGGCTGTGTCTTTGGCACCTTTAAAGCCCTGTATAAATGTTTTAAGGTGTTTGCTCTAACTAGCTGGAGAGAGTGCTGGGAAATTATTATATTGCATTATTGGTTCCAAAAATGTTAGTTAGAGAGAACAAAAAATGAATTTATTGCAACAATAAAACACACTTACAAGATAGCCATAATGAAATCGCCTTTCAGCAAACAATCAATCGATTGCACCTAAGCAAAACGGAACCAGAAATCCTTGTAAAACAAAAAATGTGTTCTCTGCTTGAAGGGTTGTACAATGCATATAACATAGGACATATAACATAGGACATAAAACATAGGACAAAAAACATATAGTACAGATTTTTTAGTGTCAGTGACAGATGGTTGATCTACATGCATGATTATTTGTTTTAACCTTAGCAATGCTTTGGGTATCTGATTCAGATTTATCAAATGTCTTGCTGTAGAAATCCCAGCAGATACAACTGTCCTGAAATGATCTTGAAGTAGATGTAATGTACTGTCAGAATTTAATATTTGAATGAATAGCTTTTTGTATTCCTTCAAAAGACACAGATGTATTATTTTAAACTGGTGATTTATTGTTTTTTTGCAGGTGGAAAGAGCTCCTAATGCAAATTCTTGCTCTATGTTTTACTCAAGAAAACTGATCATAATAATCTCATAATTGTTTTACATTTATTGCTTTAATACGTATTGACATCAGCTATTTCTCATTCCTATTTTAGGAATTTAAAATAAAAAATATATCTTTCATAACTGAGCTTTTATGCCAAATATTTGATAATAAGTTGATTTCAAATATACCAGGAAACTTACAGTATGTTTTAAACAGAAAAGCATATTGAACATGTATTGTGGGATGCTTTCCGCACTACAGCTACAGTACCAGGCTTTCCCAGATTTTTTACACTACTTGTGCTCCCTCAATTGCTTCTTCTGCTCAGTCTTTCTTATTTACTGAACATATTTAAGTTTAAAAAAGTTTTTATATGTTCAATATTTTTTCTTTGAAATCTATGGTTTTAATTAAGGGTGTACACATACCCGTGGTTTTATTAAGCATTGTATATTTGCTAAAGAGTGAGAGTAAGCAAAATTTACTTTTTCTTTCAATAGAATCTTTATATTGAGCAATCTAAACAAAGTAGGCAGAATACACATTGATATTTTTATACTAATATGTCAACCTATTAGTAATTTTTTTTCATTACCAGCAAGAACCAGAGAAAATGGACAAGGATCTATCATTTAGTGGAAGTAGCGCTACCGTATCAAAATAAAAGATCCCCATAGGCTTCGGTTTATTAACAAACTAGGGGGACTGTCACTTCAGAGGTGGTAGAACTACTGCAGCTAAATGAAAATTCCCTGTTAGCTTCTGTTTGTAAACAAACAGGTTGGGGATTCTAGGTGACATAATTGATCAAATGTGGTCATGAACCTATTTGGCAAATAATGTCACACAGCATCTCTGATGCTGTATTACATTCCAGCAGCTTCAGGGATCTGTAATCTGTGACTTGAGTAGCAGTGGGGAAACTTCATCAGACACAGTGGGTCATTATGTCAGCAGGTCATTGTGATTGATGAGGATCTACATTGCTCAATGACGTGATTGATGTTGGATGTATATCTGGAGGCTTTTTTATAAGACAGGACTTTTTCATGGTGTGGATGTTTTTATTTACTATTTACATTTTTTGTGAATAAGTATCTATGTACCCCATACTCATTTACCTAGGACGGGCTGCATATCTGGTGGACCACTTATTTTAAAGGGGCTTTTAGATTCCTATAAGTCCCCTGCAGATCACCACATGCCTTTTGGGGGACAAGATGTGGGGATGAGGCCCTTGTCCCCATCAACATAGGGACATGGTGCCTTGTAAGGGGAGGTCTCCCTTCCAAGGTACCATTCCAATACTGAGGACATGTGGCAGCATATGATTCAAGAAGGGTGACACATGCTCATTGCCATATATTTCCAGGCCACCTAGGCTACATGCCTAGACAATGGCCTTTTATGATTTTTTTAGGGGATTTTTACATTTGACTATTTACAAATTAAAAAAAACCAGCATTGAGTCCTCCTAAATATTCATAATGACCCTTCTCTGGGCATGCAGCCTTGGTATAATTACTGATATATTTTACATAAATGTTTAAAAGTGGTATAAGTTATTTCTCTCTCCTCTGGACAAAGAGCAGAAATATTAGTAACCCACCACAAAACAAGGCAATGTGCTAGAAGTAAGTATTAAAAGAGTGTAGGGGTGTGCCAAGTAGTATGAGTTACTCCTACTGCTCTATTTCAATCCTACAATTTGAGAGAGTTCAGTAATATTGGATTATCTATGTGTCTTCATCAGAGGGTAAGCATAGTTGTTTATTAGGAACCTTTCATAACCATATTAGGATGCACAGATCTCCAGGGAGATCCATAGAGGGGTCACTAGAAGTACTCATTGGGGTTGGGCTCGATGAACTCACGTTCGACTCGAACATCGCTAGTTTGTGTGTTTGCCGAACACATGAACTATAAGGGCTTCGGCTGTCTGTTCGACCGCTAAACACCCCACAACGCAATGAGCCTTGTGAAGCCCTAATTGGCTAAAGGCCTGCACCTGAATACAGGTCAATTGCAAGACTTTGTCCAATCAGGGCTCCGTACCCTGTAAGAGCCATGCTGGGCAATGTCATGATGACTTTGCCCAATCATGGCTCACCTGTCAGATGATGTCAAACTACACAATTGGGTTGTGTATTCATAACTAGCTCCATCCAATTGTTTATGTTTTGCCGGCATCTGTCAAAATGCCATTATGCGTCGGGAGTCCGCTGGGAGTGGACGGGACAGCAGTTGCCTTTTTACAAATTATTTCTATTTATTTTTAATTGTTATTTTTTTTATTTCGTCAAGTCATCATCGCCATGGACAATGCACGATTGACCATGGATTACATCAGTGGATCCATTTTTTGTGGGGTTTTTTAAAATTAAAAGACTTGTCAAAAACATCTCTTTTATTTAACCCTTTAGTGAATGGGTATGGGTACAAGTACCCCTTACTCATTTACAAGGGAGGGGCAGCACCTGGGTGCCCCTTTATTAAAGGAGTACCCTGATGTGCATAAGCCCCTTTACCACACCCCCACAACCAATGCCCCAGGACTTGTGGGGAAAAGGGCCCTTGTCCCCATGTTTTTGTCACACCGTGTCCCTCCTAAATATTCCTACCAGGCCTTAAGGATCTGGTATGACTTTTAGGGGTAACCCCACACTTTTTTTCTATTTGGCCCCTCCTTACATTCCTTCCATACCAGGTCTGGCATTGTTTGGGATGGGGAACTTCACGCTTTAAGAATAAAAAAAATAAATATTTTTTTTCTTTAGAAATGTCAGTTTTGCTGCAGCAGGTTGTATACATCATACAAATTTGCCACTTTGCAGGCAGGTTAAGGGGACCCTGCAGGCACGATATTTAAAGGAGTTTTTCATTTTTATTGTTACTCTTTGAGTGATGTTAAAACCACTGCTCCTTTAAAAACGTTTTTTTTTTTTTCATTGATTCCTGTCCCCTAGTGCAGTACCCGGACCCCCATGCCTTTTTTATGACCAATAACTTGCATATAAGCCCTCGTAAAGGGGACAATAATTTTTGAAAGTTCTACCCCTATTGACTTGCATTGAGTTTGAGTTCGAATTGACTTGACACAAGGCTTTGCAGCTGGTACTAGGGAAGGGTAATCGTTTTGGCCATTTTGATAGGTTAATACACAGGGCATAGTCAAACAAAGAGCACAGGGAGCCTGGCACTTACCTGTGGGACATGTGTGCTTGAAAAATAGCACCATTCAATGAGAAGACCTAAAAGTTATAGGAAATTGTACTCTTAACAAAAACAATTGGGTCTATTCACGAAGCTGCCGAAGGATCTAGCCGCAGCTTCGGCCGATCCTTCGGCTAGCTTCGGTTACGGGAGTCCATCGGTTAATTCGAACCGAGAGCCTGCTGTATGGGCTATTCACAATAGCCCGTACAGCAACCG
>NW_017306755.1:1029195-1062421 GCF_000935625.1 Nanorana parkeri | reverse complement strand
GTTCGGCCGACCCGAAGCCACACGAAGCAAGCCGATGTACGGCTGATTTCAGCCGATGTACGGCTGAAATTAGCCGTACCAGCCTGAAGTGAATAGCCGAACAGTGTTCGGCTCACTTCACTTCAGATCGGTCATTCACTCGGCTGCCCTTGGCAGCTTTGTGAATAGACCCCAATGTTTAAGCCCTCAGGTTCATACAAATTGGCTAGTGGTTCAACAGATTGATAGTATATTTTAAAAGTATATTTTATACACCACAATGCATTGTCTTAGAAATGTACTAAAATGTTAAAACAGATTGTACCAAAACACTTTAAAACCACAACCCCACATTTAATGATTCCCTTCCATTTTATCCCCAATTATCATCAAAATATTAAAGCTGTAGATTTTGGGTATGTGTTTGGTAGAAATTAGATGGCCTGAGTACCTGAGCTCCTGAATGGGCAGAAAGTTGGACCATTGTGTTCTGCAGCCTATACCAACTGCAGAGCTGATATGTTAACTGTGGTTCCATTTTTACAGGCTTGTAGGTGTTCTTACCTCCTTGCTGCTGTGGTTCTGCTAATATATGTGGTTCTGTTTGCATGTGCTCTGTTCTTGCTTCCTTGCTGCACAGAGCAAGCAGTTATGGGGCATCATTGCCTCACCTGATGATTATCATACCATGCCTAATGGTCACTATCTGCCCAGCGTCCCAATCTCTCAATTATTTAACATCCATATAGATCACTTTCCTTTGCACAATGTTCCTGTTGCCTCTGTGCCCTCATCTGTGCCTCTTCTTCTTTCCTTGGATAGACCTCGTATGACCCTGTGTATGACCCCGGCTTTGTCCTTTGGATTCACTCATCTGCAGCAAATGGAGCAGAGGGTTGATGCTCATCAAGCCAACAAAGAGCACAGCATGAAGTGTCTACAGGAATTTTACTCCCACTTGGAACAGCTACAAGTCACGTGTACTTCGCCTTCTCTTGCTCTGCTCCTGCCCAAGCTCTCAGTACTCCACCAATGATGGCCAGTGCTTCCAGTCTGTTTCTACCTCCACCACCTCACTTTTTGGGTGATCCCAAGGTTTGACATGGCTTCCTAAATATATTTTTCATTGATTTTGAACTTTCAGGTCCAACTATTTACCTACTGACAGCTCAAAGATAGCATACTTGGTTTCACTTCTTTCTGGTGATGCTTTAGCCTGGGCATCCCCACTCTGTGAACGTCAAGACCCGATCCTCTCCAGTCTTGCCAACTTCATAATTTCTTTCTGGAAAACATTTAATGAGATGGGCAGAGCCTTTTCCACTGTTCCACTGAGTACTACTTTGACCTCAGCATGAAGGCATGACCGTAGGCCAATACACGGTCTACTTTTGCACCCTGCCCTCAGAACAGGCTTGGAACAATAAGGCTCTTATTCTACATTTTGGCAATACTTATCAGAGTGCATTAAAGATGGATTAGCTGGAAGGTATATTCCGACAACCCTGGATGACCTGATGGCTCTCTGTATTACTGTGAAGAAGCCTTTCCATATGCAAAGGTTAAACCTCTTTTTCCCTAGATGCAGAGAGTACCTCCTTGGCCTTTGTGGTGATCCTAAAAGAGTAACTTTGCACTAAGTTCACTATATGACCATTTATGTATTTATAAATGTTAATTATATCCCTCTACTAAACACTAAACCACAACCTTTCCTCTTTTAAAACATTACTGAAAGTAAAAAAAAATAAAAAGTGAAATAATAAAAATCAACCCCAAAAATAAAACAATGAGAGTTGTGTGTCAATCCACATTTGCCATCTGTCTGTTGACATGTGACTGTAAATGTTTACTGTATATATGGTTAAAAAAAAACATACAATTAGCGAACGAATAGAACGGCATAGATGTTCATTTGAAGCAAAACAACAGGGTCTGCCTGTCCCAAGAAATTTCTCTAAACAGTGTAGTATATAGATGTGTCCCCTGCACTCCTTACAGCAACTAGGGCCAATAACAGCAGTGGTGCTGCTAGTGATCATCACGGATGGCGCTGTGCACATCAAATTGGTAGAAAGTAAAGATCACCAGCACTCACATACATCACATAGCCAATGTTTCAGGAGCATGAAGGGTCCCCTTCATCAGGGCAAAAAGGGACCCTGCGTGGTTTTGAAACGCTGGTTAGGTAATGTGATGTGACAATTTGCTTTAATAAATGAACACAAAGATATAAAGTCATCTTTCTACTGCTAGTGATCATCACTTTCTACACATTTCTCTAAACAGGGACATACAGAGAATGATCTAAGGTTTATGGTATTGAAAGTGGACACTAGACGTGGAAGACGAGGTACTGCATTTTTCCACCAAAAGAGGTTTGGTGGATTAACGAATTGGACAGCCTACACCTGGCAGGCTTGAAAAGAGACTAAAGGTGCCCATACACTATGACCGATGACTGCAATGCTGAATGGGCAGTGTGCGCATGCGCACACCGGCCCGTTCGGCAGTGATCTCTCGATCATGTTAAAAACCAGCCGAAAATCGTACGATTCTCGGCTGGTTTTCCAACATACTCGATATACAAAAAGTCATGCGACCGTACATTAGAAACGGTTGCACGCCTTCCATGATTGTCGTACGATCGCGGGATGTATGGACACCTTGAGATATATTTCTTTTCTCTGGGATCTTGGAAGGATATGAATCAACTGGTTAAGGTTTTTTGTTTTGCTGATAAAATTATTTTAAAAAACACTTCCTTTCTGCAAAGTATTTGGATGGATTTGAGCATGTTTATGGATATCAGTTGGAAATGTCACCCTGTTTTGCTGAACTTTGACAATTAATTTTAGCTGTTCTTGTTTCCCAGGTGTCCCTGTCTTTTACCATTCCTTTGTCTGGGTTTCAGAATACAGAATAATTATACAGCTGCAAAAAGATTTCAGAGTTTAATTTTGAAAAAATTATCTGTGTGCGGTATTCCCATGTTTCAACATATGTGTATAAGACTTAGTGAACCTCTGCTTAACTTACGTTAGAATATCACAGATATCTCTGATTTAAATAGTTATCGAACTGTATTAAGTCTGCTGGGAAGCTATAATTATGTAGAAAATATCTTCTAGCCGACACTCTGCAACTTCCCTGGTTGCTCAGAGAGTAACATCATCTGTCAGTACAACTAGCAAACAAATGAAAATTAATCTTACATTAGCATGATCACCTGCTTTTCCTCATAGACTTTAACACTAGAGCTTTGTTCTTAGCTGCTATGTGTTTATCTGCTTTTTCCAATGAGAAAATATTTAAGCACTTCTAAATTATGCAGGCCCACTGACAGACTCATAATTATAAACAAACCTAAAATATACTTTTAATTGCAACTATATATTTTTAAAGAACCTATCCCCTTAAATTGTGAGTTCATTTTTTTTAGACATTTGGTACAATCATTTTCAGTTCCCTAGCTTTATTTAATCCCTTTATAGCTTGTGCTCCCTGTTAAGCCTCCTTTCCTCTTCTGTATAATTTGTCTGAAGATGCTCAGTACAATTATGGCTTTCTACTTGACCTCAGTGGAATATAAGTTTGGCAAGGAATTCCTTGCATCTTAAACCAAGCTGTATGCAGTGCCTAACTTCTGTCCAAGTCAAAATGAACTCCCTCCTTGTGGTTCAAGGTTAAAATGCCCGAGCCTTAACCTGCCACTAAAGTATTATCACTGGACTATAATTGGCAAGAGGTTGGGGGCTTACAAACCAGTAGTGGTGGACATAAAGCTATACTCCAGGAGTTATCATTTTTAAAACTTAAATTTAGGGCTTGTCTCTTCCAGTGCTGATCGAGTCATTGCTGTCTGCATACTGAACACAGGGGGGTCACTTGCTTGGCACTTCTGCCATTCAGAGAACATCTTGTATTTTTTAGTTGACATAAGCTGTACTCTGATTGACTGAGGTGGAGAGGAGGGGCCGATGATGTCACAATATCTCTTTGTCCAATCAGAGAATGCCTTGTATTCAATTGAAAAAAAAAATCCTCTGCCAGGAGATTGATGAATATAGCCAATGAGCACATTGGGTGCAGATTAGTGTAAAGGGTATGGCTAAACAGCCAAGGTTTAGCAGTGGTGGATTATTCTAAGTCAGTATAAAAAAGTAGATCCAAAAAAGTCATTTTTTTCTTATTGATCACAAAAGTATTTATTTGCCTTTTTTAGTAGCCAAATGGTCAACCCTAACTGCAATCCACCATTTCACATGCAGCAGGAAACTTACTAATACTGCATACATGTGATTACTTAAGACTTAATTATCATGTATACATAGCAAGTGTCTGAGTTTAGATAAACTAAAAACTCCTAGAATGGCAATTTCTCCACTGACTTAAAAAAATAGCTAACTCCTTCTCAGAAAAGAGTGACTTGAAACTGTATGTCTCACAAACAAGTGACAAGTTACAGAAATATACTGTACAATAATCTATAGATGTTTTTAGCATGCTAAACTATCTTTCATATCAACCCACAATATAAAAGTAATGTAGACTGTAATTGTATAGAGAAAAATCTTTAAAACTGTCAATTCAGATGTCATATCATTTGCTTCTGGCAGTGTGCCTTATTTTATACCATATTTACTAAACAGTCTCAGTTATGAGATACATTTCATAATATGTTTCATTAAGCATAAGATCAAACTGATTGAGAAAATGGAATCTGTAAATGTGATTCAGCAGGGATCATCAAATCTCCCTACACACATTACAAAAGACTCTCACAGAAAGCTTTCACATAACAGGAGACTGGGAAACTGCTCATAATAATCAAAATTTAAGTAAAGAAAGTGTATGGCCCTTATAATTACAGAGGGAAGCCATATTAATGTAGTCTTGGTGCTCTCTGGAACAATCACAGTATCCACTTTTTTCATTCAGGTGCACTTGTGGCTTTCCTACCTTCATTCTTGCTGTATCAAACTTAGGCTAAATGCAGGCATTTCACATGAACAACACACACTTGTATAAGGTGTTCTATGTAATCAAAGCTGAAGTCAGAGATTGCTCATGTACAATGAAAGACTGTCAGAGACTGCTTGGATGAAGCAAAAAAAAACTCATGTTAATGTACTTGAGTGTTCTCCTAAACAAAACAATAAGTGGTGGTCAAATCCAGGGTATTGGGTGCCACACCCCTATTTGGTCACGAAAAAAGATAGGAAGAGTGGGGCTTTATGGGCACCAAAGAATGACAAATCACAGAACACTCAAAAATTGGCTAACAAAAAAGTAAAGCACATAGAGATAATAGACAGCGCTAGAGTAAACCTGTATTAAAACAGGCAAATAAAAAAATCAATAATATAAACTAGACATGTGCGCTGGCAAGAAAGTTGTTTCATTTTGTTTGGATTTTCCGTTATTTTGTTTTTCAGGATTCGGGTCCGAAAGTCAATTCGTTTTGGAGCAAAGTGACATTAGAATTTTTTTTTATTTTTTTACAGTCTGCAGAAGAGAAAAAAAAGTGTGAGAATCCCCCCAATTGATACCAGATCCTTTAGGTCTGGTAGGAATGTTAGGAGGGACCCCCAAGTTAAAAATAAAAAAGCGTGAAGTTCCCCCCAAAAGCCATACCAGGCCCTTTACGTCTGGTAGGAATTTTAGGGGGAACCCCCACCCCCAAAAATGGGGGTAAAAATGTAGGGTCCCCTCTAAAATTCCTACCAGACCCTTGATTTGAGTACAGGCCCGGCTGGGAAGGAAAGGGGGGACAATCGAGTGCCTCCCTACCTGTGCCTTACCAATGCCCTCAGCATTGGAAGGGAGTATCCATGCCAATGGGGACAAGGGCCTATTCCCCACAACCCTGACCCAGTGGTTGTGGGGGTCTGCGGGCAGGGGTACCCCTTTAAATAAGGGGGCACCCAGAGGCCACCCCATGTCAACAAGTAAGGGGTACTTGTACCCTACTCATTCACTAAAAGGTTAAAAGTCAATGTAAATAAAGTAACCACACTTTTAGAAAAAAATTCCTTTAATTTAAAAAAATAAACTAAAAGGGTTATTCACTATTGGCCCCAGAGGATCCAGCCATAGCTTCAACTGATCCTTCGGCTCGATTCAGCCTCCTAAACCCTTTGGTTCAGTCGAACCGAAGTGCTGCTGTACGGGATATTCACAATAGCCCATACAGCAGCCGAAGGCAGCTGAGCGTCTCAGCCGAGCAAAAGGCATATGCTTCGACTCAAGTGGGCTGAACTGAGAGCCGAAGCACGGAGAAAGGTCGGCCGAAGGGTCGACCTTTCTCAATGCAAATGATGGCTGGGCGGAGCCAGCCTGTAATCTCAAGCCTCGCTCCGCCCAGTTGTAATGACAGATCAACGTCCCCAAATGACCTGGGGATGCTGATCTGTCATTAAACAATAACAACTGGGCAGAGCCAGCTGTGACATCATAGCCGGCTCTGCCCAGTTGTTATTTATTGCCCGGGACCTGCTAAAAGACTCTGGCAGGTGTCGGCCAATAGGCAACAGTTGGGCAGAACTAGCGGGGATTTCACTGCTAGCTGCGCCCAATTGTTTTTATTTTCCCGGCATCTGTCAGATTTGACATTATGCGGCGGGAGTTCATTGTGTGCGGTCGGGTCGGTGTGATAAAAGCCGATGTTCGGCTGCTTTTAGCCAATGTACAGCTGAAATCAGCCGTACAAGGCAGAAGTGAATAGTTGAACAGCGTTCGGCTCACTTCACTCGTCTGCCTTTGGGAGCTAAGTGAACAACCCCCCTAGTTTTTTTTTTTGGGGGGGGAATCCCACACTTTTTTTTTCTCTTCTGCAGACTGTAAAAAAAGTAATTCTTTTTTCTTTTGTCTAATGTCACTTTGCTGCAACGAAAAATTATCCAGAAATGAAAATTTGTACAGGCTACCGCTAATTTCATCTGAAATTTTCATTATCAGAAATTTGGATTCATTTTCATCCGTCATTTCTGTCATTCAGAGATGCAGATACATCCTACACTTTGCCCTGCTCAGCATGGTCCCATGCTGACCCCCCTCCCTACCTTATATGCCATATTGTAAGCCTCTCAAACCTCTTGTCAGACTTCCCTCCCTATCGTTCACAGAAGATGCTGCAGATGAGGAAGCTTGTGGAAAGAAGGGGGAAGAGTAGCAGTGCGGTCAGCTTGGGGGTATTTCGGAAGTATTCCTGAGCCCATGCACTGATGTCCATCACAGAATCATGCCTGCTTTTAATGCAGTGCCATCTGAGTGCCCAAAGATCAGGGGCATTCACTATTGTATTTCGGCCTTGTCCCTTGCGCACAGATATTTCTCCAGATTCTCAGAATCTTTGGATGATATTATGTACTGTAGATGATGATATATTTAGTCTTGTACTTTTATGTTGAGGAATATTATTCTGAAATTGTTCAACAATTTTTAGATGCAGGTTTTCACAGATTTGATAAACCTCTGCCCATCTTTACTTCTGAGACACTACGGGGTCTATTCACTAAGCTACCGTAGGCAGCCCGAATGACCGACACAAAGTGAAGTGAGCCGAACGATGTTCAGCTATTTAATTCAGGCTGGTATGGCTGATTCCAGCCGTACATCGGCTGAAATCAGCCATACATCGGCTTGCTTCACATGGCTTCGGTTTGGCCGAACATGCTCAGCATGTTCGGCCGACCTGAAGTGCAGAAGGAGTTTGACTCAGCCGATCCAACATCTGGATCGGCTGAGCCGACCCTCCGGCAGGCTACTCACGGCTGTTCGGCCTATTCTCATAGGTGCTGAACAGCAGTGAGTGAATAGCCGAATGCCGCTGAGCGGCATTCGGCTCGGCTGTTCTGCTCGGGCCCTCAGAGGGACCGAGCAGAACAAAAAAAGAGTTAAAAAAGTTTAAAAAAAGTAACAAAAAAAAACTCTCCCGGGTGCTCTGGAAGCCTCCCGCTCCCGGCCGCCCAGGAGAGAAACACTGCTGTGTCTTTCTTTTTCTTTATTCTGATGGAGAACTGCAGCAGAGGGTGGGTACAATCCTAGTTCACTATTGGCTATTGCAATAGGCTAGATCCTTCGGCAGCTTCGTGAATAGACCCCTATGACTCTCTGAAGCTGGTCATACTCCTTACAATTATCTGCATATTTTCTGTGGTCAGATGGAAAAGGTGCAACAGATTCCTCCATCTACACTTAACTGTGTGGATGGAGTAATCTCCACCTGGGCCAATCTGTTGCACTTTTTCCAACTGACCACAGACCATCTGCAGATGATTGTAAGGTGTGGGCACCTTAAGATGCTTTTTTTTATTCCCAATCATGTTACTGTCCTGTTGCCGATTAACCTAATTAGTTGCAAAATGTTCTTCCAGCTGTTTCTTGTTAGTACCACTTACTTTGCCAGCTTTTTGTTGCCCTGTCCCAACTTGTTTGATGTGTTTTGCTGCCATCAATTTAAAAAAAAAAAAATTTAAATGGTACATTTTCTCAGTTTTGAGTTTATGAGATTTTATGAGGTTTTCAAATCATTGCATTATATTTCTGCAGATTTAACACAGCGTCCTAACTTTTTTGTAATTGGGGTTTTATGACCACATACAGCTTAAAGGTATTTTCCGAACATGTATTTGAAAGTGTAGGTGTTTTTCCATTTTCACCATTAGTCACAAAAAAATGAGGAACCTCTACCCAAACAAATGGTTATCAATTAGCATTAAAATGGACAGAACTGATTTTCCAGATTCAGATTCTCTCTCTACATACTTCACTGGGGTTTGAATTTCAGTTAGCAATGTTCAATATTTACTAAGTTTGATGAATGGCCAGTCAATCAAACCCGGACACTTCTAACTTTTAGGGTATACAACAAAAGGTAATATTATTTTTTGATTTAAGTAAAGCATTACAAGAGAGTTCAAAAGCAGGCAGTCATATTACCATAAACAATTATTCACTGCTTTGTTTCCAGTTCTGTTCAGCATGATTGTTGTATGGTTATTTTTTAAGCAGACATTTTTATTAATGTTCACAAGCATTACAATGTGTAGATTTAGACAGTTCATAGTGTATATTTAGTTACTTATGGATCCACATTGTGTAGCAAGCAGATTATCTTTACAATCAGAGAAACAAAAACCAAACAACAAAAAAATAAGGAAAAACAAAAGCCATATCATGTTTCGTTTGAAACATTAGCCATGGAATGTTTTGTTGCCTGCGGCAAGGGTTGTTGTTCGGTTATTTAAATGTGGTGGATTGAATTGCCTTTGACAGTTTATTTACTTAACCACCTCCCATCCATTGGCCTTACCTAAACAACCAGATGGGAGTCTTGTAGATGCGTTTGGGTGTTTTAAGACGTCCCTCCCGGCCCAGCGCCACGCACGAGTGGGGAAACTGTCAAAAATGTAAACAGCCAGCCACTGCTTAAATACATGCATTCCGACGTTTGTAGAGATGTCCGATTGCTTGTATTTTCTGCGGGTGTTCCCCCCCTTGCTGCCGGTCCTGAGATTCAATGTGCCCGGTGGCTCTATCAGCGTATCTCCCTCTCTACTGATATCCCTCTGATCTCCTCTCCGGTGTCAAAATGCAGGAAGTTATGTATATTACATCACTTCTGCATTCAGCTGTCATTCCCCACTACAGAAGCCAGGGAGAAGCTGGTAAAGCAGATACCTGCTTCATCAGCTTCTCTGGGGGTTCCTAGGTAACATTAGGGGTCTTGGAAACCCCTGATGTCTCCATAAAGAGGACCTGTCATGTAAATTGGCTATATGGGATAGTATTAAAGTGAAGTGTAAGAAAAAGGTTAACAAAATGAAAGAAGCATTAAAAAAATAAAATCACATATAAAATTAAAAAAACAAAACAAAAAAAATGTTTTAAAGACCCCCTGCCCCCACATACAAACACAAACATGCGTTGGGTGCGCCTACGTGTGAAAATGACAATTGCGCCACACATGTTACATATCACTGCGAACGTCTGAGTGAGCACAGTAAATTTAGGGCCATCAATTACTGTTAACACTAAACTGATGACTGGTAAAAGCTTTTAAAGAATGGCTTATGGCCAATTTTGGGTCGTTTTTTGCAATTTTGCGGGTGCGCGCAATTTTAAGGCTTGACATGTTTGGTGTTTACTTACCCGACGTGACCCAGTCTTTTATATTTTACCAAAAAACTGGTTTGATAATAAATGCTTCATAACATTTCATAGGGGAAAAGGTTATTTGCATACTTTTCTGTACTTTTTTGTTATATAGAAAAAATAAAAGCACCAGTGGTGATTAAATACCACCAAAAGAAATCTGTTTGTATCCCAAAACATTTTATACAATTAATTTCAGTACAGCATTGCATGACTGAATAAATGTCAGTTAAATACTGCAGCATTGAATACTGAAAATGGCTTGGCCAGGAAGGGCGTGTAAACAAGTGGTTAAAAATAACTGCTGACTTATACAGCAACGGACCTAGACTGCAAGTTAATCGATGGACAGTGGCAAAAGTAGGTATGAAATGCATTTGCAGGCAATTATCTGTATGAGTAAGATTATGAAAAGGCTGGTTACAGCACAGAAAATAAGGTTTGTCATAATAGCTAATTAAAGATCATTTTGTGCACTCATATGCTGTAGGGGACACTGACAAGCCCATTTATATGCTCTTTTATCTATTCATATATTCTTAGTCTAAATGTTTTTAAAAGTGTGACTAACAATATTTGAAGGACAATTAAATCTCAACATATTTATAATGTGTAGATATCATGAATGCCTTATATTTTCACATTTTAACATAATGAACAAAAATTTAAATGCTCCCTTATTTGTCTAAACCTGGAATCAACAACCTAACACATGCATGCAACATTGAACACTGAAAGACATTTTTTTTATAGTCGAATCAAGTTTATTGATAGTAACAGATAATGTGAACAATACACAAAGAAAATATACAGCAAAGGTCCATTGAAAGGCAATAAAATGTAAGACCATGACATGGTGATGGATTATAATAAACAGGTTGCAATAAATCAGTTTGCAGGTAATCGATTTGAAAGATTTAAGGAAAAACAAATCTCACTCTATGACAAATACTGTGGTATGCAATGTTCAAAAATAGAGAAATATTAATATGGAGATAAAACAAAAGGAAATGGTCATTGCCATAGCAAGGAAACTGACTATATATATTGTTTGTGTAGGAAAAGAAAACAGTAAATAAAGAGCAGAAAAAAGTCTAGAGAGGAGAAAAATAGAAGTGAAAAAAGCGAGAGAAGAACAAAATAGAGTAAGGAGGCAGATAAAGAATGAAGTGACCCTGAGAGATTGCATTCAAAAGAGAAAAAAATTCAAAACAAACCATGTTAAGAAGAGAGAAGGTTGCTAAAATGTACTGAGCGCATCGGAAGTTGAAAAATGCAGCCATATGTTCCAATGGGTCATAAATCTAGCAGATGTGCCTGTATCAGAGGCAAGAAGAAGAAGTTTTTGATAGAGAAGAAGATGAGGGGAACCTACGGGCTAAAAGTGTGGTATATCTCAAAATCAGGCAGGCCCATCACACCTCTAGATGTATGTCTACACACAGCCTTATAGCGGAGGCAAGAATAGCCATTTTTACAAATAAATTGAAAAGCAAGGGAATGCAAGGTATGAAAGGAATGCTTAAGAGGTATGATAGGGATAGTTTGAAAAAGGTACAATAATTTAGGAAGGACTTCCATTTGCAGTACATTCATTTTACCAAACAAGGAGATAGTAGGGGAATGGTAGGATGTGAGGTCATGGATAAGAGAGGAGCTGGAGAAGTACACAGTGACCCCAGACGTAATGTAATACACATCACTTCCTGGTCCAGTGATCGGAGTTGAGATCAGCGGCTTCAAGCTTGCTGAGCTCCCTCCGATCTGTCAGAGGAGACCCGCTGTGCCCGTCCTGGGCCCGACGGGGGACAGCGGAGCCCAGGGAAGCCAGCGGGGGTGGGGGGCACATTCCACCATACTGTACAAGCGATCTTGCAGCTGTATAGACACCGAATTGCTTGTATCTGAACAGCAATCGACTGTTCATTTAAAATAATACCAACTACTTCAGGATATTACATTTTATGACAGTAGGCAGTCCTGAAGTAGTTAAACCAAGTAATAAAATAAAGGTATAAAAAGTATTACAAATGAAAAAAATGGGATTCCAGAACACGCAGTCCCACTTCCCAGGGGTGCTTGGACTGGAGCAAAAAGAGAGGATATGCTCATCATCTCAGGCTCTCATCGAGGTATGTGACAGCTTGTTTTCTGATGGTGACCGCACTCAACCATTTTTGCATAATGTGTGTTGAAACTGACAGTTATACAGGTGAAACTCCAATAATTAGAATATTGTGCAAAGTTCATTTATTTCACTAATGCAACTTAAAAGGTGAAACTAATATATTAGATAGACTCATTACATGCAAAGCAAGATAATTCAAGCTGTGATTTGTCATAATTGTGATAATTATGGCTTACAGCTCATGAAAACCCCAAGAACCCCAAATCCACAACCTCAAAAAAGTAGGTTATTACATGCAATCAATAAAACAAGGATTGTACATAGAACAATATCGGACCTCTGAAAAGTACAAGCATGCATATGTACTCAGTACTTGGTTTGGGCCCCTTTTGCAGCACTCACTGCAATTACATTTGCACGATATTCTAATTATTCGAGTTTCACCTGTAGTCTTCATTGGAAGCACATGTGACTGGGTAACAATGCAAGAGCACAAATGGGAGACAAAAACAGGGTGTTGCTACCCTATCACAATAAGAACATGAATAAAGACCTTCATGGCAGGAACAGCAGTCATTATTTTAATTATAGCTGAAGATTTAAAAGGTTGAAAGTCCATCAGCAGCCATGTTTTTTAAAGAAATACTTTATTTGGTATGCACACAATCAAAAACAAATCCAAAGTAAAATGTACAGGTGAAACTCGAATAATTAGAATATCGTGCAAAAGTAATTGCAGTGAGTGCTGCAAAAGGGGCCCAAACCAAGTACTGAGTACATATGCATGCTTGTACTTTTCAGAGGTCCGATATTGTTCCATGTACAATTCTTGTTTTATTGATTGCATGTAATAATCTACTTTTTTGAGGTTGTGGATTTGGGGTTCTTGGGGTTTTCATGAGCTGTAAGCCATAATCATTACAATTATGACAAATCACTGCTTGAATTATCTTGCTTTGCATGTAATGAGTCTATCTAATATATTAGTTTCACCTTTTAAGTTGCATTAGTGAAATAAATGAACTTTGCACGATATTCTAATTATTGGACTTTCACCTGTATGGAACATTCTGTCAACTTTATCAATGTCCATAAAGTTTCATTGGGTTTGCTTTATTTTCACCATTAAAATATTATTGGCTGATTTTGCAAGTAATCGAAATATGAAAGGATCACTTTGCAAAGGTGAACTAAAACTGCATGCTAATTAGCAGAGCAATAAGCTTATATTTTTACAGTATGCATTATGGGTTCCCTTTTCAATTATAAAAAAAACTATTTAAACCAAAATAACTGTCTCCAGTATCTCTTTATTGCAATGCTCTATTTGATCCACAGTCTCAATGGTGCTGTTTTTTTTATCTGTTTAGAAATCACATATAAGGCTTACTGATACAATGCCAGTGAGCCAGTTGAGCATTTGTTCCTTACATTAACAGTTCCTGCATTTGTTCAGACAGTTTTATATTGTAGAAAGAATAAAAGCTGCTGTAGTTGCAAAGTTCAGGCCTGAGCGTCTGCACATTGTTTCTCATAAATTGCAATTTTCTGCTGAGCTTAATTCTACGGGAATGCTGTCTTTATAATGTATCATTTTATTAAAGCTTTAAGTTAACAAAACATACTTGTCTGTATCTGCTAGCAAATGGCTCTTGGTTTATAATGCAATTGGCCCATGCCAACACATTCTTATGTGGGCTATTGGTATTTTATTTTTAGTTGACTGCTTTCTTACTAGTGGAAATAGAGGAACATAAAAGGATTACATTGTTCATTTGCTTTTGTTATTATTGCAAGATGAGGAAATACAGCATTAAAAATAAATAAGCAGCACTCTTTGCATTAGTATGTATTAGACATAGTTAAAGCTGGGTATGGCATACATAGTTTAAAAACAAAGTCATTCCTTCCAAGATTTGATCAATGTTTTTTAATGCAAGAAAATATGTAATATAACAGATATTAATGTGTATGTAAACCCATATTCAAAATGCATTAGTGTATATAGTTTGCTCTAGCTATTATTTTTTTAGACAGTTTTTCAATGATTTCTTAACTTGTAATTCTGCCAGTAGCAGACCAGTCTAGTAGGATTCCTGTTGCAGGCTGACAGCACTAAGCTACTGCCTCTCAATTAGCAGCAGCTTCGTCGGCCTGCTGTACATGCTGCTCTAGTTGACTTATAGGCTCCAAATTCCTGTAGTCTCTATGTTGTTACATCTATCTGCTTGCATATCATCAACGGTGACTGTGAGTTTGGGACCCAGAGGGGTTTACAGGTGGGAACATGCCACTGCGATTTCTGCTCATTGTTGTCAACTAGGGCTGATTAGGGTTACTAATTGTTATTATAAGAATGAATAGGAACTCATTTTATAATTGTTTTCGTAAGACTGCCATTAAATGCATATCAAAGGTCACCCCTTTGAATGAAATAAATTCAATACTATGTAACAATAATGTTTTGTATTGCTAAATGATTCTCCTGAACATTGTTTACAATACAGCTACAGTACTTAGTGCTCACTGCATCAATATGGCTACAATACTCAGCAAGTCCAGACTGTCATTTTGACAACTGTGAATAGCCAGCAAGAGCATAAAGGGAAAGTGACAGCATGGGGAGAAAGAAGAGGAATAACCTGTGACATCACTGAATCAGCCAGACGACCCTTGGGAAAAATTACACATATAAAAAATGATCATATCCTATGAACATCATACTTGTTTACTGTCCACCTTGCAAAACACATTCGCAGTAATCAAAGCAATGGGCTCTTCTGTGTCTATGGTATCCGAACAGGGAGATGCAGGTGACTAGGACTTTTATATCATTTATCTGCCCAACAGAAGATTTACATCCCTTATTTGTTTAATTATATGCCTCATAATTTTTCAATATATTTATAAATATACTAGGATTCTAAACTGCATTTTATCTTTATGGGTTATATCACTTTGTATTCTAGATGTACAGTATCTCCAAAAGAGAAATGTACTCTTACAGACTATCTAAAACTAAAAACTGTAAAATGAATTTGCTGCAGCTTACCAGTCCTTAGATGACAAGGCTGCATTTGTTTTTGTTCCTCTCTTCTCACCTTGTAATCCTATGAATAACAAACTTCCTTTCCTAGGGTGACTATGCTCACTCCTCCACTTTATCTAACAAAGGGGCCATGGTTGCCACCTAGAGTGGACAACAATATGTCTGCCTTTATTCATCTCCATTACAGAAAAAACTTTTTTTCCAAGTTTAGTTCACAGGAAGTGATAAGGACACATCCTATCTTGCAATATCAATGGGTATTTTTGTACTTGCTGAAAATGTTCTTGTCTTGAAAAAAATGAAAACTAATGCAGCCATCAGTTTTAAAGACTTATTGAATTTAGTTATCCCTTAATCTAACATGATTATACAGTTACTGTATATATATATTATAATGCCATAGCAGTGTATTACCTGTTTTTTTAGGTTTTTTTTTACTTTCAATATTTCTTTATTAAAGTCAAAGTTTATATTACATGTTTTTGTATGTCATCTATATAAGCATGGCACACTTGTTAATGTTTTAGGAAAATGGTCTATATTATTACAAGGGAATTTCTGTATCCAACATTCTAGAACAACATTAGCAATGGTAGCCCCTATTTTTTGTGGTTTGATAATAACATTTTACATTTCTGTCCATCTTCTAGAAATGCTATTTGACTAGATGCCATGGCAAACTGCTGGCTTAAAGGTTTTCTAACCAGGGGAAAGTATACACAGCAGGAGTTTTGACTTGACTTTCTGCATGTTTATCCATGTTAGTGGCTTGTAAAGCACAGACATGGAGACAGACCTTTAAAGGGTAATTAGAAATTGTAGCTAATTTACTGTAGTTTTTTTTTTATTGCAGGTTTTTTATTTAAAACTACATCCAGTTGAATACTAACTTACACTTTCCCAAGCTACCCACATTCAGTGTTGGCGAGATTAATTTCAAACTAATCAACTTTTTTTTTGCTGGTTCTGAAGAATGAAGAATGCATAAAATGTGTGGTAGAACGACAAAGTATTTATAATGCAGTTACTCCAGCATAAACACAATTGTAATTTTTTTTGTTTTATTGTATCCATTTTAATTTTTAGTTGGTTATTGTGTTTCTCAACACAAAGTGGTAAATGTTATAAAATAATTTCATCAAGATATCCAAAACATATTTGTAGGTTATTATCAATATGTAATTCTTGCTTTGTAAGTTATCTATTGAGAATATGACTTAAAGTGCATCAATAAAACCTGTTAAAGCATATTGAGTACACCATTAGATACACCATAAACCTATATTCAACCCATGTTACAACCCCTGAGATTACCACCCCTGAGATTGTTGAGTCTTTTTAAATTGATCTGCCAAAGTTGTGAAGCAGTCTTTGAAAAATCAGTGCTGCATCGAGTGCAGTGAGCGCTAAGTATTGTAGCTGTATTGTAAACAATGTTCAGGAGAATCATTTAGCAATACAAAACATTATTGTTACATAGTATTGAATTTATTTCATTCAAAGGGGTGACCTTTGATATGCATTTAATGGCAGTCAAGGTAGTCTTACAAAAAAAAATGTGTTCCTATTCATCCTTATAATAACAATTAGTTAACCCTAATCAGCCCAAATTGACACCAATGGGCAGATCTAGAAACCACAGGGGCATGTTCCCACCTGTGACATCACCTGTGGGTCCCAAACTCACAGCCACCATTGATGATATGCAAGCATATAGATGTAACAACATGGAGACTACAGAAATTTGCAGCCTACAGGTCAACTAAAGTATACTTCAGTGATATTCATTAACATTACATGCCAGTTCCACTAAATAAAGCATTTAATTTCTTTTTCCAGTTTATTTCATATTGTTTTCATGCAGAATTTTTAATAAGAAGAACTAAAGTGAACTTTGTGTAATTATTATTTAGGGGTCTATTCATGAAGCTGCCAAAGGATCCAACCGCAGCAAACCAAAGGGCTGCTGTACGGGCTATTCATTATAGCCTGTACAGCACCTGAAGGTTGCCGAGCAGTTACACCGAGCCGAAGGCATTCGCTTCGGCCTTTCACATGCAAATGACAGCTGGGTGGAGCCAGCCATGATCACAATAACAACTGGGTGGAGCCCACAGCCGGCTCCGCCCAGTTGTTATTAATAGCTAGAAGACTCTAGCAGGTTCCGGCCAATATGAAACAGTTGGGTGGAGCTAGCTGTCACTGCTAGCTCCACTCAATAGTTTTTTTGTTTTTTCTTTTTAAAAAAATCTTTATTTAATTTTTAACTTATTTTAGAATTACTATTTTTTTAAAACTATTTTCATTGAGGTGCTATTCTGCTCAGTACCATGGAGGTACCAAGCAGAATAGTGGAGCCAAAAGCCACTCAGCGGCATTCAGCTATTCACTCACTGCCATTCGGCCCCTTTGTGAATATGGGCGAACGGCAGCGAGTGAGCTGCTGGAGCTTCGGCTCAGCCGATCCAGATGCTGGATGGGCTGAGTCAAAGTCCTTCTGGACTTTGGCTCAGCTGAACATGCAGAGCATGTTCGGCTGACCGAAGTGCAGCCGTAGGCAGCCGATGTACAGTTGAAATCAGCCGTACTCAGCCATAGTGAATAGCCAAACGTTGTTCAGCTCAATTCACTACGGCTCGGTTATTCACTTGGCTTCCAGTAGCTTTGTGAATAACCCCCTTAGTAATATTGACTTTTCAAGGACCCATTTAGATCTTTGTTTGTTGACACTTTTTATGTTGAGCATTAACATATCCTGATTATTTTATGGGCTGCAAAGAAACCTAATAGAACGACAATATAGACATGCACATTTTTTTCTGAACCTGCATACCACAATGTTACTGTACATGTGGATGAAAATGAACAGCAAGGTACTAACATGTGCATGGCACATTGGTATTCATTGAGGTAACGTGAAAGTTACACATCACAATGAATAGATCTGAATAGGCCCTAAAGGGTTTAAGTTTATTGCCTTGCACTTTAGCAACAACCATTTTACTAACTTAGACTATTGCTTGTGTTTAATAATGAAATATATGGTAATTGTTATGCAGTCATTTGGTGTAAAGTATATCAGCCAAGACTTTTACACACTAAAGAAAAATAATAACACTAATAACAATAAGAAAAATATTAATAATAAAAATAACAGAAATAATTTTAAACCTGAATTTATTTCAGTAGTACAGGGTAATCCTTTTATCAGATGTTATGAGTAGATGTGAATGGTCCCCCCCTGCAGCTATGCCTCCAGTGCTGTGGAGCCAGATGCCACATTTAGTATATGTAGTGGCAGCTATGGAAAATGTGGGGCGTGAAAGAAGGGGTGCTTTGGAGCACACTGCTGTTGCTCGGAAGTGTGGGGTGATATTCAGCACACAAAGGGTAGCTACAAGTGTAGCAAAGCAAGGTGGCCTAGTGGGAGAGAAGACAGCCTTTTCCTAATTGATGTTCCCCCTCCATCTATGCCTATTCAGCCACCATCAGGAGATTCTGTAAAAAGCTTCTCTGCCACCTTACCTTGGGGTAGGGCACTTTGTGCACCCTCTTGGATGGTGATTTAGATCATACTATTCTCCCCTTGAATCAGGGAGGGGGGAAACATCCCCCTTGAAGCTGTCTTGAGCAATGAATCCTCCTACTCACTGCTAGCACCTCAATAGTCTTCCTCCAAACCACTAGCTTGAGTTCCCTTTTGTATTTACTGCGGTCTACCCTTCTGTGTTGTGAAAAGTGGGCAGCCTATGACCATAGGTTTTCCCCCTGCAGCTATGCCTCCAGTACAGGAGATCCAATGCCTCCAGTACAGAGGGTCCAGAAATATGGAGAACAGGATGCAGCTTTTTGGGCTCTCTCTTTGATGGTGGCTTTCCCTTTATAATGTGTAAGTTTACAACTCTTGGAGGGGGGAGAGCACCTTGTCCTGACATTGAAGGTGGCCATACACTTTACACTTTACAACCATCGCAAGACCTTAGTCTTGCGATGGTTGTAAAGTACTTAAAAAACGTACAATCTGCCCATCTTGGACAGGCAGATCGTACTTGCGATCATCGCAAGCCCGCCCCATTGAGGGGCGGGCTTGCGATGACTGCAATGAGGGGCGGGCTTGCAAGGACGGCAAACGGGCAGTGTGCGCGTGCGCACACCGGCCCGTTTGTCAGTTGTCGAACAAGCAGGCCACTCACTCGCCGAGAATCGTACGATTCCCGGCGGGTTTTCCAGCCTGCTTGTTCGATGGAAGACGTGCGACCGTACAGTAGAAACGGTCGCACACCTTACATACACTGTACGATTCTCGTACGATCGCGGGATTTCCCGTGATTCTCGTACGAGAATCGTACAGTGTATGGGCCCCTTTAGTGTGGACCTTTTACTGCCAAATGGTGGCACTGAGCTGCTGCTCCCACCCAGCTATTTAGTGCCTAGTCATGTTTTTCATCATGCATTTGATACCAATTGTCTAGTACTTTTACCATGCCTGATACACTGTAGCCAGAGGCTGCAGACCATTACAGTCCTGTGGCAGCAAAGGCCCACACAACAAAGCCCTTTAGATTTAGCTGACCATTCACATAGCTGCCAACAGTTAAAACAATCTGGGATTTTATTTGTTACACATCCAGCAAGCTATTGTAGGTAGATTAGGAGTGAGGCATTTATGTAAAATGGATGAGGTTCTACAAAAGGCATATTTTTAAAGCGTATCTAAATCCCAAAACAAAAATGTTTATATATTATATATGTTTATATATTGCAACTTACCAATGCCTAGATGTGGTGTCTATATTAGTTTTCTTTTTTTTCTCTTTATTTTCACCTCGTGGTCTGGTCAGTGATCAGTCTGTTATTTTTATACTTCCTTTAAAAGACCAAGCGGTCTGGCAAAAGTATCAGATAGAGGGTTTGGATAAATGATTTAACACTAACAGGGATGCTTACAAGGGTCAGATTGTATTAATGTATGTAAAACCTTTACCCCAAAGAAAAAAAAAACTTTTTTTGTATAGTGTTAGCTGGAGTTTGAGTTTAGTCTGTTAGTCAAGTCCATCTAAGTCTACTGGTACATCTTGTTTAGCTAGCTACGACTTAAACCACTTCTACGCATATTTGCATGCGTGTATGTATGGGTGGGGACTTAAACATTTTTTTTGTTTTTTTATTCTTTTTTATGTGTAACTGTAAATTTTTTTGGGGGGGAACTTAAATTCTTTTCTCCTTTTTTTTTCCCACTAAACTTTATTGCTATCACATACAGGGGCTAATAAACCCCCTCTATGTGATAGCAAGTACTCATCCTCATAGTTCTAGCCGACCTGTGACAATGAAACTGTCACAGGTCGGCTCAGTAGATCGGGAAGTGAGTGAACACATACAGGCGTTCGCTCACTTCTCGATCTTGTCACGGCAGAGAGCCGTGACAGAGGAAAGACTGGATTCCCCCCTCCCCGCTCTGATCCTCCAGCACTGACTGGCGGAACGGACGGGGACAGGGTGGGTACAGCTGGCTCTGCCTCTAGATAGGCAGAGCCAGCTGTCACTCACGCAGCTGGGCGGATCCAGACATAATTGTCGGGATATGTTTCAGCTGCTGCATCTCACTGAGCTTAGGGTGACGGGAGGACGCTAGTTTGTGTCCTCTCGTTACCAGTAGGAGAACTATGGGGAAAAGCCCTAATCCCATAGTTCTCCTTTAAGTCTGAACTGGCTATTGTGAATAGCCCGTACAGCACCCCTTCGGTTCTACTGAACCAAAGGGGTCCTGGGGCCGAAGCTAGCCAAAGGATCAGCCAAAGCTACGGCCAGATCCTTTGGCAGCTTCGTGAATAGACCCCTATGTTATCTAAGTGCAGCAACCCAACAACTCTTGCAGAGAATACATTCCTGCAAACACATTTGGCATAACATATTTAGAAATCATCATTTGACACTGATCCTTCTGCTAAATACTGTGACACTGTGATACTTGCTGATGAATAAGAGGTTTTTGTAGGTGGAAAAATCCTGTGTAATAAAACTAATTAGGACTTTGTTTGCTCTTTTGTGCTCCTCAGAAATGCCCAATCTTGGTCAACCCCCTTTCTGCTTCTTCTATAAGGAGTTTGTGCAGAAGGGGGTAGATGGATGGATGCAGCAAAGCAGAGATACAATCAGCATTTTTATCTCTGTGATACAAGTGTAGGCAAGCCATGAGAGGTGGAGGTCTACCTAAACAACATAAAAGAGATCATTCAAGAGATCAAATCATTTTATGGACATTACCTAGCAAGGTCCAATTATAGAGTAAGAAATGTTTGAAGAGTTTAGAGGTCTGCAGTATGAGTGCAGGGGTCAAGAGTAAAGGTGCCCATACACCTTACAATTATCATTCGATAAACTAATACGATTTATTTTTTTGTACAATAATCGGCCAGTTAATGGGAAGTATCAAAATTTACATTGGTCAGTGCATGATGGGCTATTTGTACAGAAATTAAACAAATAAAATTGAATGATAATTATAGTGTATATGGCCACCTCAAAGTAGTATTAAGGTCTGGGCATTTTTTACCTTAATGCATTCGGGTAAAAACGGCCCAGCACCTTTGTTCTCCTCCAGTCCCGTCCCCCCCTCACACTTACCTGTCAGCTAAGCTAGTCCCTGTTGCCGATCCTCCGTTCCCCAAACCTCCGCGTTGCGGGGGGAGAATACTGATGGCAGAGGAGCCATAGGCTCCTTCTGCCATCAAAGAGAAGGGGCGTGGACACACACACAGCCACTTGCCGGGGGGGGGGGGGGGGGGGGGGGGGGAGATTCCTGTGGGGACCCACTAGAAAACAAGGAATTAACAACTTTTAAACAAAAACAGCAACAGCCACCAGCAAAGGTGGGTCTCTTGTAGGACACACACAATAAAAAAAGAGGCTTTAATATTAATTTAAGTAATGCAGTGGTTCTGGGTTCAGTAGTAAACCAGAGATCAGGGGTCAGTAGTAGCATGGAGTGTAGAGATCAGTAGTAAGTAACGCATATTGGAGCAGTCAGGAGTAACCCCCGCACTGCAAGGGTTAACTGCTTGTTTTTCTCTAGGGGTGAACATAAAGAAGAAATACTCACCTGACCCTTGGTCTTGTGACAGTGACCAATCACCTCTCTCCCTCTCTGCTCTGACTGTTGTATGTCCCTCAACATCTTCATGTAGATGTAGATGTATATCTTCATGTAGATGTATTAGATGTGATGATATCATGGGTGCTTAGACTGCATGGGGAAGAAGATGCTGTGGGGACTGGGCAGATGGTTGGGAGAGTATTTCCTCTTAATTGTTGCCCCTAGACAAAATGAGCAGTTGCAATGGTTTTGCTTTAACTGCATGTTAACTAAAATGTAATGTTTATGCTTGTACCAGCATAAGATGATTCTTGTTTGAAGCAATTTTGCTTACACAATTTAGGTGTTGAGTATATTCTGTTGCAGTCTGAAAAATCTACTCTTGGAAAACAAGAAAATGCCAAAACAAACCTGGATGAAGTATTGCTGAAGTCTAATTCCCATATTTAAGTACTTGTAAAGGGGACAGTTAATATAACTTCCAGACATGTTAATTAGAGTTTGATTCTTCAAGAATACTGAAGACTAGGGATAAGATTTGGGTTTGGGTTAAACATGAGTTTAAATAGAGCCAAGCCTGTTCAAAGTTTGTTGAACAGGTGAAAAAATGGCCAGTTCACCCATTTGCCCAATCCTCCGGCTGATGCAGTCAGAAGGCATTCATTTAGCAGCAGTATTACTACTTCCACTAAATTACAGCTTCCTGTCAATTTTAAATTGTAAACAAGCTGGTGGGGATCCCGGGTGATGTAATTGATCAAATATCACACAGCAAATGACAGATTACCAATTGGCTGGTGAATGCAAACAAACCAGCTGGTGAGATGTTATTTGCAATGGAATTAGTGACACCATAGCAGCATGTTGTTGGGTTTTCGGGCCTTTCTCATCATAATTGACTGTAAAACTACATCACTGGACACCATGGCTGACATTGGATTTACACTGGGGGACATTGCTTATGTATTTGTACAGTGGGCACAGCAGAAGCATGTTGCCCATTCTCGTGTGCATTTGTGCATGTTTGCAGGCACGTTTGTCCATTGCCCACAATGTTTCTTCAGCTGCCAGTCAAAACATGCAGCTTCAAAAATGTGCAACAGGCGCATAAACGTGCAAAAACAATGCCACCTAAGTGTGAACACAGCCTTATGGTCAAAATGGCTCTTATTATGACTGTCTCTGATTACTATTCACATCCCCCTATCAATCTTGACAATGTTTATTTTTTCCATTTTAATATCCCCTTTTCTTTATCTACTTCCTTGTTATCCCCAGTCCCCTCTGTTTACCTTGCCATTAAGTATTGCATTTCATTATAAACATCATACTTTTGCACCATTCTCTCATAAGCTGATTAATTCATACAGAACAAATGTAGATGGAATTTTACTGGATGAACAGCTATGATTTTCTTTCACAAATAGACACAGTGTTTCTTAAAAAAATATCTTGATATTTTTTATTTATTATTATTTATATATAGCGCTGACAATTTACACAGCACTTTACATAGTTGCACATTCACATCAGTCCCTACCCTCAAGGAGCTTACAATCTAAGGTCCCTATCTCACATAGAAGGCCAACTTAGAGTGGAGCCAATTAACCTATCAGCATGTCTTTGGAGTGTGGAAGGAAACCCATGCAAGCACAAGGAGAACATGCAAACACCTTGCAGATAGTGACCAGGCCGGGATTCAAACCAGGGACCCCCAGTGCTGCAAGGCAGAAGTGCTACCACTACACCACTGTGCTTCCTGATATTATTAATATGAATTAAGAATATAGTTTAATTGCATGACATCTTTCTTTGTAGAAATTATTGTGGTTGTACTGTAACTACATTCGTTTTAATGGATGGAGTAGTTATCAGTGATAGCATGGAAATTGACCAATGGGAACCCCCTAATTTTATAATAGTTACTGCTACTTCTTTGGCAGAAGGTAGGAATTCGTTGGAGTTGCACATACACCCCTCAATACAAACTTCTTTAATGGCATTGGTGCAGGTAAGCCCAGTGCCCCTCAGAACCGTGCTCATGTTTTATGATGGTGTCCTGTCTGCACTACACATATCTGAAGCTGCTGTTTTGTTTTTATTAAAAATCTCTGACAATTATAAGTTGGCTTTATGTGGATCTACTTGTGAATTTGCACTATACAATACTAAGCTAGTTAGCAAAGTTCAGATTATGAACGGCTTCAATAGGACTTAAATGCGTGCACACTAGATTTCCTAAAAAGAAAGTGAATTGATGAATGTTAACGTTGTTCCATAAGATAATTAATGATAATTGCCTTATTTTCTTGTTGAATGCTCTTTGGCTAATGACTTCTTTAAAAAATAAAGTTGAATACTGGTGCACGTGTCAAAGTCCTTGAGTAATTATAGTAATGTTATTTTGGATATTACCTCACATCAGCAAATGTACAAAAGGAAATATCTCCAACAGTACATATATTGTACCAGGTATTTTATTTGATGAGTGCAGTTCTACCAATGAAAAGATGCTCTTTATATTACATAAAGAATGCACAAATTATTTGCTTCTACAAAGGAAAAAGCATGGCTTTTATCTGCACCCAACAGTGCTAATTGTATGATACTCATGGCCACAAAGAAAACACCTTCTGTGACCGCTCTGGTTACAGAAAATACATGCGTCAATTCTCTTCAAGCTGCCTTTAAATCATGACTTTAAAGTATATATCTGACCACAGCCACATGCCTGGCTGTAATGGACATTTAAAGCATTGGTGTTTTGCTTGATAAAAAGGACACATACAGTTTTCACACAACATGATGAATTCAAGTACATGAAATATTTCATTTCCTCTATATACTGTGGTTACCATAGTGTTGAATTTCAACCCACAAAATTATGTACAAGTATACAATACTGCTTTATTGAAAACGTATATATACTGTGATGTTTGGGGATATTAGCATATATGGTGAGCGCTTAAAATGCAGTCTACTAGCAATATCTTCGGTTTAGGGGTTGGTAGCCCACTTTTATTCAAAACAAAGTTCATATATTCATCTTGGATACCCTCGCAGGGGTTGTTCAACATAACATTCTTGCAAGGCGTCAAAACAAGACACTAGCAGCCTCCTGGCTTCCACTTTAAACATTAGCACTTCTGACCTACTGGTCCTCTTTGAAGTGCTGACCCACGCTGATACTGGTGACCCCTCAGTCTCATGGCTCTTCTAGCCTCACAAATTCTCTCCCAGCCTCCCTGGCTGTCTTAGTGTGCCTCCAGCACACTCACCACCTGACTCCTCTCTGACTTCTGGGGGTGTTCTCCTAACACCTGAACACGGTCTGTTCCTCTTTCCCAGCAGGAGCTAATTCACCTAGCCAGCATCCTTTTCTTAATGGCTGTGCACACCTGTGCAATTATCGAGTGCTGGTCACTGCTAAAGCCTGGACCCAGGACTAGGGATCTCATCTTTCCTCCAGAATCATCTTGAAACCTCCCAGTTCCAGGATCCCAAGCAGAATCTAGACAATCTCTTGCTTCCTGAAATGTCTCAGCCCATCTGGCTGAGAGTCCCAGGTGATCATTACATCCAATTCTACAGTGGGATTGCCACACAATACCACAATACTTATATTTAACATACACGGTATATATAGTGAAAGACATACTCATTGTGTAAAGATGCACATAGCAACATGAATATAACTCGATTCAGCATTGAAAATGATCTCTAAACAGGTATAGAAAGCGGTATGTCCCTCTGCACTCCTTACAGCGTTCCCGGCCCAAATCACAATGGTGGTGCTCGCAGTGATAATCATGGATGGTGCCTGGCACATCAACGGCGTTAAAGCTGTGTTGTGTGCCATCAATCTCCATGGAGACCCCAGAGCGTCATGAGTCACAACTCTAATCCCCACCCGGGGTTAAAGCTCCGTTGTGTGCCATCGGTCTCCATGGAGACCCCGGAGCATCCAGACCGATGGCACACAACGTCTCTTACATGTGTCTCGGTTTGATCGCTGGCTCCCCCTCGTCTTGCGCCCCACACACCACCGTGATCTATCCCATTACCAGGTACTTTATGCACTACATTGATTGTCTTGCTCACTGTCATTATCTTATGTATATGTTCTACTATGCATATAGCGTTTATGTTGGTGTTGGCTTTTAAATCGTGGCGGATTTTCCCGACATGATGACGTCACGGGGAGGTGCCCTAACCTCATTTGGTATTCCCTCATGGGGTATATATGTGGTTTCTATCATGTCTTCATTTGTCACATAATTTCCCTGATGAAGGGACCTTGTGCAGTCCCAAAACATTGGTATTACATTATGTGTGACGACTGGTCTGATTCAATGGACGTTTATTACTTGAACACTATCTACTGAGTGCTGGTGATTCCTGCTTTCTACTCTAAACAGGTATGAGACTTATTGGCCGGAGAACAGTCACATGTCTGATTTAGTTTCATTCTGAATGAAATTTGGACAGATCCGAATTTTCATTAAACAAAATTTGGATTTGTTTGCATTCGGACAGGTTAAAATTCAGTAAATTCAAATACATCTGAATGTGCAAATTTAACAAAATTCATATGAATATCCATGCAGAATGAAGCACAATGTACATGCCTACTGTTACTGCTCTATGCTAAGGAACCATTGAAAGATACAGGACTTTGTGTTTGGTTGCTGTTATGTATTCTGGTAATCAAGGGTGTTCTCTCAAAGGTATAAGAGAATATGTATATGTTCCCTGGTGAGGTTGTGTAGTAGCTTGTTACTGCATCAGAGAGGATGATAGTGGATATGGTGCATAGCAAAGCTCTGAGAGAGCATCAGGCTATGGTGTCACTTAGAGGTGACCCAACCTCCAGCTCTGAGGAGGTCCCTTAAACATATCTTCTAATGCTCCAGCAGTTTTTCGACATGCTTAGCCACATAAAGGTTCCCAAAAAGATCTTGACCTTGAATTCTGGGCCCTTTTATGACAGACATGATGAAAGAAATGCGTAGCAAAAACTATGTTCACAACCCAGGAAGTGGTTGAAAAAAGTGACAGTGTGCACAAATGTGAGTAAAGAAATTGGGGGTCACCAACACAAAAGTAGGTTCATGAAGTAAACCCAATAAAGCAATTGAAATGCAGGGAGAAATGGTAGGTGCTTAACGTGCAAACTGTGCCAGAAGGGTTCTGATGTGGTAGAGGTCCGAATGGAAACCTAAATTGCAATATCAAAATGTCAAAATGTCAGGACATTTGTCGGCAAAGCATCCAATAACAGATATGTTGGTGCTTTGTGAAGCTGCTGTGTGAGATATCCTCTCTTCTGCCTATGTTCCCTATCCAGAAACTGCACTTTCATAAGCGGGGTAGGGAAAACATATGGTTGATCTTATTGTTAATGGGGAAGGTCTCCAAAGGGTACTGCTGGTCTCAGATAGTCTGGTTACCATGGAGGAAATTAAAAGTGTTTATAGCCCCGAATACCAGTCTAATATGATAAAAGGGGCTGACAGTTGCATTGAAGTAGTTGGTGATGAAAACTCTTGGTTGTACAGAATCATGTAAAGTGGTTACAGACCACAGGCTAGTACACATTAATTTGGGGAAGGATGTCCCACAATTTTGGAAACTCTGGGAGAGTTCTTTAGTTCAAAGAATGAGAAAGTTAGCCAAGAGCTCTGTGAGGTAATGCTGAAGGAAAATGTGAGCCCTTTAGAAATGTTCTGAATTAAATGTCTAAAAGTGCTGAGTATTGTCCCCTCAGGATTGCTAGTGGCAAGTGAAAAATTGATTCCAAGTAGAACCTGTTTCTGGCAAAGTAATTGAAAATGTATCTCTTTTAAATGAAAGTTAAGGTAAAATCCCAGTGGGATCTTTGTAAGTATATTTGTCCCAGATTTTACATACATTGTTCCATTCCAGGTCCGCTCAAGCAGTTGAATTTATATCTGAGTGAGGCCCTGGAACAGGTCAGAAAATAAGGTAGTGAACATTTTTTGTGAGTCTGCCTATGCAGTGGGTGTGATCCATAGTTTTGCTCAACTGCACAACTTGCACAAATATAGAAAGAACAGGGATTCCTTATAGCCTCAGGGTCTCCAACACTGTATAAAGAGCTTCTTAATCATCTTTTAAAACAAGTTCAACTGGCAAAAAGGGTAACAATTGTTAAATGTAAAGGCTTACACCAATGCAAATGATGGAATTTTTTCCGCTGACATAGCTAAAACAGTGATATTGGGTGAATCAGTCATTCCTATCATTTTAATAAGGATTTGTCTGTTGAGTTTACTATCTTTTTCAATTACAGAACAATGTGCAAGAGAAACAAGACTGAATTAACAAGGGTGCAATTTGTACTTCTACAGTAATATACTTTTTGGGAAAATGTTTGGGTGTACTTACATACCTTTTTCCTTATCTCTTCTATCTGAGCCATGGTTCTTGCCATGTCTCAACAGGAGGGTATGGCACGAGTAGTAAACCAACAGTGGAGAGCTCCAGGTTTTTATGATTTTGCAACCAAAATGATTCAACAATCTACAATTCAACAATCTGCATCATACAAGCGACCAGGAAGCTCTATAGCCACCTAAACACTTGTATATATCAAATGATAATTATTCCAAACTTTCCAGATTGCAATCAGGGGTGGCATGCACGGGGGGAAAGGATATTTAAAAATGCCCGCCTGCCCTTATGTGTCTGCTGTCCACCCTTTTATTTACAGTGGGCTAGATGGCAACCAGTTAAAAAACATATATGTGTATATTTTTAAAGCTATAATGTTTCTTTGTAAATCCTTGCACATATCTGTAGCAGACTGCAGTATCTTGGATCATATGAAATGATACAGATCAAAGGTCACCCCTTTAAACTACTATGATCCAGAAAAGTTACAGTGAAGCAATAATAACATTGCTACATTGCAAGTCTTCTTGACACTTCAGAAGCTGTTCTGTGAGTGTCATTTTACAGCTGTCAAAATTACAACAGGAAATTGCAGAGAGAGCTGTGGCAGAGAGGATGGGTGTACTTAACATGCTCAAAGTATTTAGATTACGTTTTTCTTGGGCATGTGTAGCATTAACAATGTCCATAACTGGTTAAAACTACAGTGCTGATGTGAGTTTAAATGGTTGAACTCCTAGAATAAAAATCTATGGAAAGAGCAGACATGTACATTTCATTGATATCCAAATGGATATTCATATTAATTTTGTTAAATTCAGACATTCGGATGCTTTCACATTTCCAAATTCGAATGCGTCTGAATGTGAAATTAAACTAAATAGTGACTCTAGCCAATTAGATGTTTCTTGGCTGTTGGGGGTTGCATTACAGGCATGGTCATGTGACTTCCTATTGTGGATCATTCCGAAATGAAAATTCAGAAGGATAGGAAATCCGAATAACAAACAGAAATTGAATTTCGGATATGAAATCCAAAAAATGAAAGGAGTAAAAACTTGAATCGATCTGAAAAGGAACACATTTTTTGCGGGGTTACATGTCTAGGAAAGAGTACTAATCTTAAGTAGTTACTGTTGTATACCCCTGCAGTATTAATATTCAATACAATAGTATAATGGTTATGTTACTAAAATATATGTTAGGCCAGGTCTGATGATATTAAGGATCTAAAATTATTTGGATATGTAAATAGTTTTAGTGCTTACACAAAACCCTCTTATCATAGGTTCTCAAGCTATTCCAATAGGCAAATACACTATTAGATTCCAAATTCTCAATGAGATTTAATTTTAAAGTGACACTAAACTCAGGAGTTAAATCTTAAAAATACATTGAAGTACCTTAAGTATTTACAAAAAATATATCTTATTTGTATATCACTTGGCTGTAGATCCTCAAATAATCTCTGAAGTCATGCTGACACTGTCCTTCCTTCTAGAGGGTGGCTGCTTTTGTTCCCCATGGTCCCCGTGTGTGTTGTAAAATAGCCAGCACTTCAAGCTCCCATGATAGCCAATACCTTCAATATAAATTAGTAAACTAAACATGACTTTCGAGTCCATTACCAGAGCAATCTTTGACTGGTGGCTACTTTACAACATACACAGGGGCCATAGGGAGCAAAAGTAGCCACCCTCCAGAAGGAAGGACAGTTTCAGAAATTATTTGGGAACTACAGCCGAGTGATACACAAACAAAGTACAGTACTGTTAAGGTAAGGTACTTGAATGTATTTTAAGATTTAACTCCTGAATTTAGTGTCACTTTAAAAAAAAGCTTAATATAAGACCACTAAACCAAGCAATTCATTGACAGGTCTAACTTTTTAAAGGAAAAGAAAAAGCTAGTCCTCTTGGTAAGAGGATACAACTTAAACCATAACATGACATGATAAAGCAATCAGTTCATCCAAAGAAGCAACTGCAGATGATGCTCAAAATAATACATATCTTTAAATCTGATACAAAATGTTTCACCACTCATTCTTCAGCAGGTAGCCTGAGAGGTAAAATATGTGTTAGGCTTGAAAATATATATCATTTTCTGCATCACCTGGATGACCAGCCTCTTTGAAAGTATTCTGAGCTCCTGTGGTAATTGTTCTAGATGCTTAAAGATTTAGGACATTTGCTCAACAGAGGTGCTTGGTGTGGTAAGTTTTGATTGTTAAAACAATCAGAATGAATGTAATAGAACGTACAGAGCTAACCACAGAATGTTTATGAAAAGCAAGTTAAAAAAAAGGTAATTCATTATCTTGGAAATATTAGGTTTATTACAAAAATAGTCATTTAAAAACAAACAATACACAACAAACAAAATACTTATTAGGGTTGTTTGTTTGAACATATATATTATCTTAAACCTCTAATTTGTTTGTCTATATGGATTATTGAAGTGTAAAGAAGTAGTCACCCACACACCAAGGTCCCATGCATCAATCTGTCCTTTTACTGATGTCAGAGACACATGGCATCACAAGCATAAAGCAACGTTTCCGAACCTAACTTGGTCCCTTCAACAGGCTTTGCTTTTTGCCTGATGAAGGGACCATGTTAGGTTTCCAAAACGTTGCTTTATGCTTGTGATGCCATGTGTATCTGATGTCAATAATGTATGGATTGATGCATGGTACGTTGGTTTGCGGGTGATTAATTATTTATACTTGGATCTCTGCTTCTCACTCAGCACCCTTCTAGTATATTACTAAAGGATTCCGGTCTAGATTGCAATGGGACACTTGTAAATACTGTATATGGAATATTGTACTGTTTTACATGTTTAGACATCTGAACTGTTACTCTTTTTAGACATGTAGAAAGCAAAACAGCAATGATTTCCATATTCCTTTCAGTACTGGTATACTTTAATCTTGTTCGCTGGTAGCAAGCCCCAATTGAAAATGCAACCTGTCAGATTTTAGAACTCTGAAATAAACAGTAATCTCATTCATATGTGAATCTACAGGTTTCCTAATTAAGTGGTGGAGAAGTGGTGAAGAAAATAAATTAAGAAAGAAAACAAATATTCAGAACATTTTGTCTGATTAAAATGTGGCTTTTTAATCTCAGTCTTAGCTGATGCATTATCCAGATCAAATTAAATTATCTGTTTGAACATTCTTCAGGACTCTATTATTTTTCATATCCTGCTGATGTGTTATTAGTTTACTCATGCAGGCAGTCTGGAATATTTTTTCATTGATTGTCAATCAATTAAATGGTGATTCTGAACAAGTCATCACAAAAAAGTTGGCCAAAGTGGAAGAACAGTTAGTTTTCTAAAAAACGTTTTTTTTAATCATAATAACTAGGGATGAGTAAATAGGGCAAAGTTCAGTAAAACCAGCTGGAAGTCTGTAAATCACAAACATTATACTGAACAATATTGAAGTCTATGCGAGCCAAAACATGCTATTTTTCCTAGAAGATAACATGTAACATGATGTACCAATGCAAACAAAATGTAAAAAAGTACTGTTCACCAGCACTCAAATGCTTTAAAAATGCTCGGGGATGCCTAAAAGCTGCAAGTGGCATTAATAAACAGTGCAATACAGTCATTTAAAAGTGACATTGAAAAAACATCTTGAGGTTCCCTTTAAATTCATACTATTCATTTGAAGAGAAGCTAAAGGCTTATTATAAAGGGGGCTTCTGGATTCTGATGAGTCCTTCCCCACAAACCCCACATCCCTTTTGTAGGACAGTATGTTGGGATGAGGCTCTTGTCCTATCAACAAATAGTGATAATATGCCATCCCCTTTGCAAGGTACCCTCCCAATGGTGAAGGCATGTGGCCTGGTATGCCTGGATAAGGGTCTGGTATGACTTTTTAGGGAGAACCTACACTATTTTTGTCTCTGTCACATGTACTGTCTCTTAAAAAATAAAAACTGTTGTGGAGTTCCCCTTACAACTCATATCAGGCCCTTATCCAGCCATGCAGCCTGGGTGGAGAAAAAAGAGAGGGCAGCATGCATCTGTCTCCCTTCCTGAAGCACACTAGGCTGAAACCTTAACCCCCTCAGCATTGATGGTCAGTGGCTGGCTGTAAAAATACCCCCTTAACATTGGTGGTCAGTGGCAGGCTGTAAAAATAACTGCCCAGCATCGGTGATAGTAAGTCTGGTAATTTAATTTTCCTCTTTGTATTTCATTGCATTTTGCCAAAATAGTGAAATTTTACTGGCATTTTGTTCTTTTTAATGCTATGATCAATTTGATCAAAGGTTGTAGGTGTGGTTTTAATGCTTTGCCTTTCTGTATGGTTACTGGAGCCACATTAGTTAGTATTTTAATTGAATTGGCTTTGGGGGACAGTTCTGTTTTCTGTCTT
>NW_017306755.1:1004091-1029174 GCF_000935625.1 Nanorana parkeri | reverse complement strand
ATATCTAGTTTGCATCATGAGCAGATGTTAAAGATATGATCTGTGATAGCAAAGCATCAAATTATAGAGAAAAAAATGAGTCTGTATGGATTTATATACCAGAGATGTAAGTACAGCTGTTCCAATTCACGCTATGATTGAAAATGATGCTAATTTCATGTTGTCATATACAAACTGATTCAATAACATACTGCATCTGTTAAAACAAATGTAGTAAAATAATTGTTCATCTATATTTGGAAGAGCTACTAATCAAAATCGAATTATTATCACAGACAGGTGCTTCTTTCACTGGCTAGAAATCGTGTCTTTTTTAGCTAATTTACATGGTTTAAGAATAGATCCCACTTTGCTTTAACCAGTTAATAAGGTTTGCATCTTGCATATTACTTTAATCTCTTTCTCTTTTGTAAACTAGGTTATACTTGCAGTTAACTAGGTTATACTTGCAGTTAACAGTCTTTATAAGAATATTCAAAAATATTAAAGAAAAAAATATATACGGTAGTAAGTTTGCCAAGTGAGAAAAATATGAATTGCTTACTATACATTTTGCTAGTAATAATGATGATGATGATGATAATAATAATAGCAATAATAGCCCTTATATACAAATAGTTGGTTACTAGTTTATTTAGGAGACAGAGGGTATTGCCCCTGTAAGCTTTTAATCTTGCAGAAAGCAAACCTAGAGCCAGAGATACATGGGGCAGCATTATCAAAGTTGGTCAAACTCAGGAAACTCCACTTTATCTGAATTGCTGGACAAATAACAATGAAAATGAAGAATATATAATAAGATAGATTGATATATGTCTGTACTTTCTTATTTCTATCAAAGTTCTTATTTCTTATTTCTTGAGAAGGCTGCATTCATTGCAGGCCCCAATAAATGGGCAGAATGTGCTAAAATTGAAAGAGAACTATGGGGTAACCTTTTAATCCCACAGTTCTCTTTAGGGTCATGAGAGGACATTAGCTCTGTGCTAATCTGTCCTTATGCACTTTAACTGCAGAACACCCTATGCTTTCCCTGTCCCAGCTGAGCACATTTTGAGTATAGCTGCTGGTAATTGTGCCTTTTTATAGTGAGGGGCTGGCACATGAAAAAGCCTACATTATTGGCCATTCTAAGCCACTTAAATTGAGTTCAGAGGTCAGGGAGTGCATTATTGGTAGTAGGTTGCTATGGCGGCAAATGGCGGTATTAGTTCACTGTGTCCATGGAAAGTGAAAGGGTTGGGTTTGCTGTAAACCCAACCTGGACCCAAACCCCAACCTCATCCATATTGCTACTAAAACAAATTTGGTTTAAACATGCAATATATGTGGACGTAACTATTTTCCTGTATTTTGCTTATACAGTAGTTTTTTTTCTAACTATGGCATTTTTGGGGTGGGGTTTATATAATCAAATACTAGCTTAGACATTTGTGCAAACATGTGCATTTCTGATAGGACATAATCTATTAGTTGGCTCTGAAAATAGCATTTAGGTCATAAAATGGTCCAGGAAGCAACACGTTATTTGGTACACAGCAAGTTTGGCACATGATTAGAAGAGCTAACTTTAACAGCCTTGTGATTTTACTAAGTACTTTAGGAAAACACCCAAAAGGGCAAGCAGAAGCCTCATTTATCAAACTGAAAAATATTTAAGCATGGAAATATATGTAACTGAATTACACATAAGTGACTAAGCTTACCATGTACCTTAAAGTAATGCTACAAAAAAGATTTGGCTATAAAAAAGTTGTGGCCCACACAACCAAAAATGGATTGGGTACAGACTGCTTGAAGTGTAACAAATTTGACAACACATGATGATTTTAAAATCCAACCAGTCTGGATGCTTGGAAATGTTTTCAGCCTAGGGACAGTAGCATTGATCTTGTAAAAATATACTCTTCATACAGCCACATTGACTGTCGATCATTTGACAGTCCAAGGTATATCTGTTGTCTTATGGCTCAAGCGATAGCAGATAAGGTGACCTTCTATACTTTTGTCATGTACCTGTGCGGAGACAGAGCTGATAGGTGGACTCTCTTTACACCTCTCATCCAACACCCCTGGAAGTAATGACAGGGAGTGTGAAGTCACAGAGTGGCAGGGGTACCAGCATTGCAGGCTGGACTGGTCATGCATAGAGATTGCTTGTGTGGATCAGGTGACAGTAGGCTTCAGAGCCAGAACCAAACACCACACTACCAGGGTACCAGAGCAGGTGACAGGAGAGTAGTACCCAACCAGGAACCAGGAGCAGAGTTGGGGTCACCAACCAAGGTTTGTAACAGTTGAGCAGTGGAGTACCAATTCAGGAGACAGAAGGTCAGGGGTTACAAGTTAAAGTAGGTAACAAATGGCAAGAGAGGTACAGTACAGAAGACAGAATACAGTCCAGCAGGCAGGCTGAGGTCACAATAGACAGACAGTGATCCAGAGAGAAGTCAGAAGGCAAGCGGGGTCATACACATGTAAGCAGGATAACAAATCAGGTCATAGGTAGTCAGCAATGATGGGCGAACTTCCTCATGTTTGGTAAGTTCAGCAAAGACACCGAAAGGTCCACCATTTGCAAACTTTAATATGAACCCCATTATTACAGTGTTAACTGCAGAATCCAAGGGTTGCTTAAGGTCTACCATCCATCAACATTTAGCTTTGGCAGTAAAGCAAAAGCAGGCACCTTTATCACAATATGAACAATGACCATTTCACCTCTACCACTCAAAGGAGGTAACCATAAATTCCTCATAAAAAGGCTCAAACTGATAATTCTGAACCTAATTTCTAATATATTTCATTTCTAGTTATATACGCTAACATGATATATATCCAAAACAAGAACAGTTTAGAGTGATAATATGAAACATGATAGGCTAAACTCCCTTTTAGAACAGTGTATTTGTGATCACCAAATCTCATAGACTTGCAGTGGACCGAGCAAAGCTAGTAGAACAGTTAATGATCTTTATAAATCAGAAATGTTTTACTATTATAATTAGTAAAAGTGTGCATTCTATGAAAAATACATTGTGCATGGATGTAACCTGATATAGAATGCTGAATTCCTCAAGAGGAAAATAATTATTTTAACAATCCTAGCATTTCAAAACAGGTCTCTAAATTACACTAGATGCACAAACAGATGGAAGAAAGAATCACAAAAAAAATGAAGGCTAGTCTCTCTCATGTCATGCTGCCACCGCAGATTGTATGTTTTTGTGTTCTTGGTATGTTCCACTGTTCCCTCTCCTGTAGGGATATCACCTTTTTTGTTAAAATTGGTCTCTGAATGAGCTCACCAAATCTAAAAGGATTATTTTAACAGTACCATTTTTTAAAGACCCAATCTAACCATTCCAAAAAATATTTTCAAAGTAGCTTGCACAGAGGTTTGCAACAAAATATCTAAAAAGTCAAATAATTGCAGCTGAAAATTAGATTAAAACCAAGTTTGCATTCAAAAGCACATTCAGAACTCATGTTTTGGTCTCCATCTAGCCCACAATTATATTGTTCTTCCAATGTGGGGTGGGGGTTGGGCAGTGGTGAAACAGATAAAACAGATAATAACAGTATGTACAGTATCTCAATCATGTATTTAGCTGGTTGCCTGGCTTTCAGCTTTAACTTTTATTTCTCATATATTTTCAAATTATTTTTTTTACATTTCCCCATTACAACAGTTTTATAATGAACACCTTAGAAACCTGGAGTGTATATATGTTTGCATGTACATGCAGTCTGCGATTTAGACTGTGTTGTGCCACACTTCAACCACCCCCTGCTGCAATTTTGATAGAAATGTATTAAAACACCACCATAGTAAGGGTCTGTAATGTTTTGTTTCACTGCTGTCATATGTTAATCTGTCTATATTTATTTTGTGACTTCACAAAAATAAAGATCAATTGCACAATATATAAGCATTATATAAATAAAAAGTATGTAGTCAAACTGTTTTGCATCCTTTAGTAAAATATTTATATATTTAAAAACTAGATTTTAATGTCCACAATGATTGATTATCACAGGTTAATATAATAAATAAATCAGGAACGGAAAACTGCTTGGTGCTAGCTTGTACTTCCACTATTATGGTTGCTGCCTTGCAGCCTCACAATTGTGGATTGGAAGAAAAAATGAGACTAAGCAAAACAACAACTGCAAAATGCCTACTGTAAGTGCTATATCATCCACACTTGACTTGTTTCACTTGTCTTGTGTTTGAAGAGTCTAGGTCCAATGTAATGTTGTTCAGACATATGCATTTGTGAAAAGATGCTTTTGTGACTTATTGTAGTAGATTTAAACCTTTTAATTATATAGCAGAAGAGAGATAAACTTTCTGTTAGAATAGTTTTGGGATTTTTTCCTAGTTATTTTCCTAATTTCCTGTTCCAATGACAGGAATAATCAAATATAAAAAGGAGGAAATCCATGCAAAAGAAATTGTTTTTTTTGTGGTGTGAAAGACTTAAAGTGACATTAAACCCTCAGATTTTTTAACATAAACCAATGCTGTAATGTGTGCCTTACTGTAATCCATGGTTGTTTCCCTTTTCTTTTCTGCTCTTCCTTTTAAATCCTCATGTCTTCTCATGCTTTGGGAGAACTTCCCTTTTCAGCTCAGGGCCTCTTCCTGTAGTGCTGGCTCAGGTTACAAGCCTATAGAAACGTATACACAGACACCGTGTATCCATTTCAGAGACAAGGCAGTCTGCTGCAAAACAGAAGTTCTGCAGAGCATGAGAACAGATACAGATTTAAAAGGAAGAGCAGCAAAGAGAAGGGAAACAACCATGGATTACAGTAAGGCACACATTACAGTATTGTTTTATGTTAAAAAATCTGAGGGTTTAATGTCACTTTAAACATTCGCAGGGTTTTTGTTTTCTGCTTCTTCACAATCTTCGCTATAGGTAAAAAGAGAGAAAAAATACTTGACATACTGTAGTTTCCAGTCTTCTTTAAAAAATATTTTGCTGGATTTAAATTTAAAGCTGGGTGTAAGTGGATGTTATTATCAGGGGTGTTTTCTGAATGCAGTGGACCTGTGCACAAGATTATAAGTTACATAGCTGGTAAGGCTGAATAAAGACATAGGTCCATCCAGTTAAACCTTTACTGTGTGTGTGTGTGTGTGCACGTGTATAATAATATGAATAGTTCCCATATCCCAGTGTATTTCGTATATTGAAAAGCTCATCCAAGTGTTTCTTACAATGATCTATGCTTTCATCTAATATCACTATATGCGGTAGGACATTCCACATTTTTACTGCTCTTACAGTAAATAAAACCCTTTGCACGGTCCTAGATTAAATCATCTCTGATCCAACCTCATTTTATGGCCACATGTATGTAGTTTAAAAGTCCCTATAATGTGGTCTCCATTAATAAATTTGAAAATTGAGATCATATCCCTCTGAAGCACCTCATCTCTAAGGATAACAAGTTTAAATTGCTGGAGGCGATCTTCATAACTCAAGCCCTCATTACCCTTTATTCATTTTCTTCAAGAACATCTTTCCTGAATGTTGGTTACCAAAACTGAACTGCATGTTCAAGATGAGGCAGACCCAGTGGCAAAAAACCCTCTTTAATGCAGGATAGTATTCTGCTCTCTATGACAGCTGCAGCTTGGCATTGCATGATGCAACATAGTGTTGTAGCGGTTAGTGCTTCAGCCTTGCAGCACTGGGGGTCTCTGGTTTGAATTCTGGCAAGGTCACTGCAGGGGTTTTCATGTTCTCCCTCTTCTTGTGTGGTTTCCCCCACACTCCAAAAACATACTGGAAGGATCACTGGCCCCTGTCTAAATTTGCCCTGTATGCATGTGAGATAGAGACCTTAGATTGTAAGCTCCTTGAGAGCAGGGACTGATGTGAACGGGTGCTGTGTAAATTGTCGGCATTGTATAAATACCTGTTATAAATATCTATCCCTAGACTGAACCTTAATTTGTAAAGTAAACATTCGTGGGGTTCTGTCCCATTTTTGAGAATCGGTATCACATTTGCTTTTGAAGATCATTCAGTACCGTTCCTGTTATTAAAGTGTCCATGAAAATAGGGACACTTTAACGGCCCCCTTTCTCAAGCAAAGAAACCCAGAGGAAAATAATGAGATGGCATGGTGCCAGGAGCATGTTACAGAAGGCAGGGGTCATGGGTGGGTAATGTACATGGGGTAAGGTGTATGTCTTTAAATATATTTTTTGTAGTAAAAAACTTTCTAATGGAGAGCCTTGCTAATATTTTGTTATCCTGAAATTCCTGACATAAAGAAGCAGATCAGATTGGGGCTGTTCCCAAGTCTGCTGTGATCCCAGAAGTCAGAGATAACCCTTTTGCTGCCACTGACATATCTTGTACGCTGCTGGCAATCGGCCCATTTAAACAGACTTGCAGCAGCTATAGCACTTTTACTTGTGTATAGCATGTGTATAGCATTTTACCTGTGTAAAGCCGACTGTTGGCTTCTAGCCTCCTGCAGGCTCGGGACCGGCATGTTGAGTGTTGGTGGGAAGCGGGGCAGGAGACAATGAACATCCATGCCCTGATCTCTTCACCACACTATGGGACGGGAAGCAACGCTGATTGCATCTATTCCGGTCCATCAGATGTAATAGCTCGGCTCCAGAAGCCCATAATAAGCTGTTGGACCATGATCTGCACTCCAATAGCTTACTTGGAGTCCAAAGGTGACATTAGGGGCCTAATTGACCCCTAATATCAACTTAAAGAGTATCTGTAACCACTAGTATGCTATCAAACAAGGGCTTGTGAGCCCCCTCATGTGATAGCAATTAAGTAAAGTTAAACACACGTAGGGTGCATCTACATATGAAAAAGGTTGTCACGCTACATGTTAGGTATCGCTGCTTATACCAGAGTGAGAGCAATAATTCTAGGGCCAATATTCACAGATATCTCTAAACTGATGACCTGTATGGGATTTTAACGAGTCACCTATGAACAATTTGGGGTACCATATCTTGTTGCCATTTCACGGATGCGTGCAATTTTTAACCTGAACAATAGAAAAATGTCACCAGCACACCATAAGTTGAAAAAGCAAAATATTTTATTGCCAAAAGCTGTATCTCATTGTCTGTATCTCATTTTAACCTGGGCACTCGTAGCCTCATCTTTTAAATTTTACAAAAGAATGGGTATTATATTGTGTTTTTGGGCACTAAAATTAACTTAAGTGCATTTTTTACTACATTTATGGGTTTGGTAAAAAGTTGCACTTATATTGTGCATAGTAAAACATGTGCAACTGCCACCATTTTACTTTACAGGCTCTTTGCTTTCAGGCCTAAAATATGGATTATAACATGTGTGTAAAAAAAATGCAAGACAGGCCTTGGCAGCAAAAGGGTTACTCATAGGGATGTTGTTTTAGAAGCTCCATGCCGGGAGCAGTACTCAGTAAACTTGTAAAGATCTGCTAAGAAGAGAAAAGAGGCTGTGTGGAGCCATATCTTCAGTTCTTTCTCCACAAGCTGAGTGTATAGTGAGCAGACTTTAGAGGAGAGGGTACTGTTCCCCACAGAGCCATGCCTATCTCTGGCCTCTGATTCTTTCCCCCAACTTACATTTTCCACACCCAGTGAAAGAAGATTTGCTCCTTGGAATGAGACAAGATAAACCACTTTAGTCCCCTTCAGAGGGCAGGTGCAGTTCCAGCAAACAAAGATCTCTTTGTGATTGCAAGTATCAAGGGGGAATGATGTTTAAAGGACAGATAGTAAATGTATGCAATAAATAAGTTCACATTGGGCCACATTCCCTTCAGGTCCTGTGTGCACTGAATGCTACTGGTTATTAGTAATTTGTTTTATTAAACATAACATATATTGTACAATTTATGCTCACTGTGGATTGCAAACTTGATTAATGCTTTATTTTGATGTGCCAACTCCAACTTTACTTTCATTTTATCTGCTTAAAATAGCCTTCCGATTTTCTATCTGCATGCTAAATTATAAACCACATTTAAATGCAGCATGATTCAAATAGAATACTCCATAAATTGTACCTCCTGCCTTCTTTTTAATTAGTTCCACTTTATCAGAGAAGATTTGGACACTCCCTCACTATTTCTGTTCCTTGCTAAGTGCATTTAATAAATATTGCTGAATTTAAAAGTATGTCCTAAGGTTAAATTGCATATTTTTCCTGCTAGTTCAAAATCACAGATGCCAGTTTGTTAAAAAACAAAGGCACACAATTATTTAGCATTGGCATCAAGCATTTGTATAAATCATTGCGCTATGGCATAATTTAATATACCATAGTGCTTCACATATTGCTAGTTTGTGTCACATTTCTGCATACATTTGAAGGGTAACTCTATTTTTTGTTTAAAATATGACATAACAAATATAATTGTTAATTTATTTGTAATTAAAAAATAACTGTACTTTGTTATTTAAGAATAACACTTTTGGAGGGAGTATGGCTATAATTTCACCTCCTCACAGCTAAAGGAACCCTCTCCTCTGCCCCTATACTTACCAAAATTGGACCGTCATGCAGCAGAGATCTCCAGTTCCTTGGGCTAAATTCTTCCTTTCAATAGCCATGTCTCCACAAGCAAATCTCTTGGATCCCTTTATGAGCCTATCACCTGATATAAAAGAAGCTAGGGACACAGTTCCAGAGAAGTATATATCCCAAAGGAGTCTATAGTGAATCGACTGCACAGTTGTGGTCAGAGCAAGTTTTCAGATGCAGAACCTGGAGATTGTAGCAAACTTCTGCCATTTGATTCAGGAAGTGTACATTTGTGGTGTCAGAATGAGGGTTTTCTTTAGCTCAGAAGGGCCAAGAGGATAAGTGTCCTGTTTTGAAAGTTAGGTTATCCTTTAAGAGAAAAATATGAAGGCTTTTTCTACTGCTCTCTTTCTGAGAAGTGGCTATCTCTTGCTTTAATACATTCTAAGTCGCGGATGGTGAGGTCAACAATAGCAGATTCCATATTACCTCAGTCTGGATTTCTTTTAAAAATTACCCTTCTGTTTTAATCTATTTCAAACATGGAAATGTTACTTCTTTGCAACTTTATCCACTAGAGCATTTTCAGCACTGTGCTTGTATTGAATGCTCCCAGAAAACTATATGTTCTGCTCATATAACAGGCTTACTGCTTTTCTTGACATGTTTTATTTCTTACTAAAACACTGAGACTAGGCATTTGATAAATGTTATAACCCCTATTTCGCACACAGGAAGGGGAAAGTGAATGCAAACCATATGTGATTTTCTATCAATTTGCAAGAAGTAGAGTTTGAAACAAATGTGTATACATCTTTATGTTATATAAATGTTAAAAAACATTTTATTTAATTTATGAGTTGTTTTACTAAGTGTTGTAAGCCTGCCTTGCAGTGTTGTATGCTCTTCAATATGGCCATACAATCAAAGTAGCAGCAATGTAGAGATGTAGTAAAAATCATACTATGAAGCATCATATCTTTATAGAAGTTTACATTATTTCAGTTATTGATAAAATACTGTAAGCTCCTATTCTTGCTTATTGATGCATGACTAAATATTTTCATTTATTGTTTCCATGAAAATCTACTTACTCTGACAGTAATAAAACCATTAACTACTTTAAGTAGTATTATATTATGTGTAGCATTTTGAAAGATTTATTCAGTATCATTTTAGTATTTTATCAAATGTTTTTGTTTTTTTTACTCTGTCTGTATCTTAATTAGCAAACATTTTGTCACCGGAAAAGAAAGTGAGGGTAGATTCAAAATGTTAAGTTGTCACTTGTATAGGAATAGAGGGGAGATCTTCAATGGGGTCACTTATTGCAGTGACATATGTCTAAGAAGGGTAAGAAATGTCTAAGAAATACATTGGCAAGATATTCTCTCACTTTCTGTTGAGTTTACAGGACATAAAGTAAAGGAAAATCTCCCTAATGAAACAGAAACACACCTACTTCATCCAAAATTAAGATCAAATATTGTCTTTGTCTCTTTAAAGTGACCCTAAACTCAGGAATTAAATCTTGAAAATGCTTTCAAGTGCCCTAACTTTTAACAAAAATGTAGCTTATATATGTATTGCTCGAGTTTAGATCCTTAAATCATCTACGAACGGATGCTGACACTGTCCTTCCTGCTGGAGGGTGGGTACTTTTGTTCCCTATGTGTGTTGTAAAGAAGTCACTGCTCCAAGGTCATTACCGTGAAGGACTACAATGTCATGTTTAGTCAACTAATTTGCCTAATCTATCACAGGAGTGATCTTGGAGCGGTGGCTACTTTACAACACACAGAGGGACTATGGGGAATAAAAGCAGCCACCCTCCAGAAGAAAGGACAGTGTCAACACATACTAAGAGAGGATTTAGAAATCTACGGCTGAGTAAGCTATATTTTTGTTATTAGGTAAGATTAGGTTAAGTTCCTGAGTTTAGTGTCACTTTAACTGAAACATTATCTCTTAAAATGACAGTAATACTTAACTCTTTATGAACTCTAACACTTACCCTAACCCCTAAACTTAACCCAAAAAATGACCATCCCCTTAAATCCTAAATTTGAATGTATCCCTAACACTCAACATTACAATTTTAACCTAAATGTAATCAGTATCTCTTAACTACCCCTAATCCTTAACCTAATCCTTAATGCTAACCCATTCAGCAGAATACTTGCTTTATTTGGAGCTTGAAGAATTAGCACTGTAATCTAACTATCCCAAGCCATTTATTGTAGAATAGTCTGCTGTATTCAGCCATTGGTTTTAGGAGATATGTACAGTTACATGTTCTTATACTATTATCAAAGCAGCCCTAAAGCATTAAAGAGAACACAAGCGGTTTAATTGTTGATGTTATTCTTTTAAACAATGTTTACTGTTGCAAGGTTGAATTGAAAGTGGATTTACAAATGGAAGAAAAAGACCGGATACAATGTATGTTTCTTTATCTATGATTCAGTTCCACTTTCTTTGAAGTCTGTTTAAAGGGAAGGTAGATAGTAAAATTAATTATTGATGATCGATTAATATAGGTGTGGGCTCTAGAGCTCTAATTCTGGACTTGACTTTAGTACCTAGTGTGTCACTGAGATGAAATCTGTTTCAGCTCCAGAGATCAGAGTTTACACTAGCTAGATGCCTGTTGCATGTTGTAGCTTACTAGTCAGCAAAAGCAGGATCAAAATAAAAATCACAGGATATGAACTTTTAGAAGCACATTATGATGAGCAGCTCATATATTTTCATCCTCACAGGTTCACTTTAATATTTTATGCATACGTTCTCCCTGGACTGCTACTTATTCCTCACTCTGCATTTTTTGTGTCTCTTTTCCTATTTCTTCTTATATTTTCCTAATTATCTAATAACTGGTCTGTCTGGAGTACCACCTTGTATCTCCAGCTGGCCAACACATTCCTTCAAAAAAAATCACCTACTCATTTTGTCCATAAGCAACTTCATAGTAAATAATGACCAAGTTAAAGTTTTCCCTTTGCCATAATGTTCACTTTTCATAACACAAAACACACAACAAGTGTTTAAGTCGATTATTTTATCTTTGGATTACTTATATCCATTTTACATCTACTGTACAGCATCAAGTGGGCTATTATAAAAATGCAGTAAGCAATCTTTCAAACAGACCTTGCATTCAAATGTAAAGACACATTGTTGAGGGTCACAAATTTCTAGAGAAGACATTCCTACACTTGCTGGAAGGCCCCTGATGTCACCCCTGCCTAGCCACCACTGGTTAAAGCATAGGTTTAAATAAATATATTCACTTTACACGTATTACAGCACTCAATATAATATTTTAACTATTGCCATAGCTGATGCTGTATAGTTCAACATTCTGAGGGACCGAGCAGAACAGAAAAACAGTTAAAAAAGTTAAAAAAGTAAATAGCAAACGATTGTCCGGAGCTAGCAGTGACAGCTAGCTCCGCCCCATAAGTTTCCTATTGTCCGGCGGCTCTGCTGCTGTCAAAAAAAACGAAAAAAAAACTCTCCCGGGCGCTCTGGGAGCCTCTCGCTCCTGGCCGCCCAGGAGAGAAGCACTGATGTGTCTTTTTTTTTCTTTATTCTGACACGATCGATGTCAGAATAGAAAAAAAAAGAAATTTTCCCATTAAAAAGCATTGGGACATTACTAGTGGCTATTTCAATTTGCAATAGCCAATAGTAAACTAGCATTGTTCCCACCCTCTGCTGATGGACCTGATTGATGGGGAACTGCAGCAGAAGGCAGGTACAATGCTAGTTTACTATTGGCTATTGCAAATTGAAATAGCCACTAGTAATGTCCCAATGCTTTTCAATGGGAAAAATCTGTCTTCGTTCACACTGCTCGATTCTCATGCGATTGCGGGATTTCCCTCGATTCTCGTACGAGAATCGAGCAGTGTATGGGCACCTCAAGCCTCCTCCTCAGTATTCCATTCAGGTGTGCATGCTTAGGAAAAAAATTCAAAGGAAGCCAGTCATTTGTTTTATTTAATCATTTTTAAATTTTTGTGCATTTCTTTTCAGTAAACTATGCTCCATGCATCTGTTATTACTGATGGAATGTTTTCTGAGCTTCCGTTATAATTGGTGTGTTGAATCCTCATTCTATTTATCGCTAAGTTGACATCTATGCAACAATCTTCTTGATTACATTTTTTCTGCATCTATTCACTTTCATTATACATCCAATTTCACTGGATCTACTATGTCATTCTATATACTAATTTAAAAATCCTTAAAATGTGTTTGTATAGCCATGCTTTGATAAATAATAGAATTATATGCATTACAAGTAAAATTAATATTGCTGTTTTTGAGGTATATTTTATTTTGTACATTATTTACAATCATTCACAACTGTAAAATTGTTTTACATTTAGCGCTTCTTGGCCATTACTAAATGTTATTTTTCTAATATAAAGACTGTGAAACATTTGTGATTTACTCTATGGCAAAGAACAGAAAACTTATATTTTAAAATGCTTAAATATTTAAAATTAGACTGGATGACAGGTAAAGCCCCCTCCCCCAACTATTTCAGCTGGGAGATCTTTTTAGTCCTTTATTTTCCTATGTTTTTCTAGCTTACTTTTTTCCTTGGGACATTTTTAGGATATTGTGAATACTGTTTGAACAAAAAATTAAGCTATTGGCTTTAACACATACCTCCTCGATGGCATGTACCATGGAAGAGATTAATTATAAATTACTTACCCGTTGGTACCTCTCTCCGTCTAGCATGCATGAGATGCATGGTGATTTTTTCCCCCCTTGTGCTGGAGGGGATGTGGACAAAGGGGAACTATGGTGCATATATGGTGGACTTGCCCCATTATCCAGGGATATTGGGGTCAAGTGAGGACTTATGTTGAAAAAATTATGGGTTCTCATATTGAAGATGATCCATGGGGTATGTTATTTCATTGCACTATAGACTCTGCAGCGAAATATACATGTTAATTGACCCCTCATCTACTTAATGCTGCAAAAGCTCTGATACCGCAGTATTGGGAGAAGGTTTCTATACCCCGTTACATCAGTGGTTTGAAAAAAACATCTGTAACATAAAAAATAAAAAAATTCGTTACACCGCGCTATCTCCCCTTATCATTAAACCGTTTTCACCAAACCCTATAATTCTAAATAGTTAATCGATGTTCAAATCAAAGAAAGAAAATATATCAAAGTGTCCACAAAATACTGTGATCTAAGTGTATTAAACAAAAATCTCAAAAAAAAAAAATATATATATATGACTTCTATTGTTTGCCTAGGGGTGTTTTTTAACTTCTTAGTTTTTCACTGCAGCTGTCACTATTTTTGCAATTTTGAAGGGTGGAAAAGCCATCAGTGTGAATATTTTTGTTTATTATCACATCTGTAATATGGAAGAGATAGTTCTAACATCTAGAGAACAATATAAAAGATTATATAAAATATGGGCAGGGTGGTTTGAATTTAAGAAAAAGGCAGATTATGGTTTGGTGATGTCATTGGTACATTAATAATGGTCTTAATATGATGAGGTATATAAATTTTTTTTAGTAGAAGAATAAAAGTAAATTAAGTAATTTATATTTATTTATCAAGTGTAAATGTTTATGTTGGATATGCTGTCCAGATGGAAGTTTGTTTTGTATCAATATGTAAAAACTTTAAAGAATATAAAAAAAAGGATATTGTGGTTATATTTTGTTCCTTGTGGACAGAGGCATAACTATAAATCACAGGGCACCATAGCAACAATTTGTATGGGCCACCCCCCAAAAAAAATATCACTGAGCAACACATTGCTACAGTCATATGGCACAGTGCCTGAGCTACAGCGTATATTATTATATATAATATGATTACATGCAGTTTGGAATAGATAACTGTCCCTGGTTGCAGGATAGATGCGTCCAGGGACATTGATCTATTTCAAACTGCATGTAATAATATCACATACAACTACATGCAGACTACACTTACAGATGCTGCCACTGCCACCCTGTCATTAACTTGAACAGGTGCAGTGACCATATTTAACCAGTACACTACAGGAATCCCTTTGTTTCTGCCACAGGAATGCCAGAATGCCCTGAGTGGATGAGGCCTTACACTTTGCTTTTAATACTGCCACCAATAAAGCTGGGAATATGGGGGATATAATCACACAAGGGGGGTTAAATTCTATTTAACTCTAATTCTAAGTAAAAACACCATCACACCAATGAAAATTGGTGAAAAGGGGTTTATATGATATATATACATATATATATCCCCCTGCAGGAGGAGCCCATGGAATGCGGGGTTCTCCGGAGGGGGGTCTTTTTATGCTCACAGAGCTTGCACGACGCACCTTGACCTTAGCGAGGGGAGATTTGAGTGTGAAGTACGAGTGAACCACCTCCCTGCCAAGGCCTTGTTGGACTCTGGAAGCATGGTGACCCTGGTCCATCCAAGCGTAGTCGGGAGGATCGGCCCAGTAAGCAAGACTCTACGGGTTGTGTGTATTCATGAGGACATTAGGGAGTACCCACTCATTCTGGTGTCCATCTCCACAGCCTGTGGCACGGTTACCCAAGAGGTGGGGTTGGTGAGGAACTTGGTGCATGATATTATAGTGGGACGAGATTGTCCATTATTTGCGGAACTGTGTGCACAAGGAGGACTACTTGAACAGCCCAGAGACTTGGGGGAAACTAGTCCCTCTCTTCCTGCTGTTGAGGAGAATAAACCTGAACTGCCAGACCCAAATGTTGTTTATGCTGGTACTGATAATGAATCCGATAATGATATGATTGATGTTGACAAAAGTAACAATGGTATGGTTGTGAAAGCCAGAATACGTGTTCCCCAGCCCGAGCTGAACAGTGAGGGGGGGGAATCTTCTCCACTCCAGGTGATGTTGGGGGAAGATGAGGAGGAAATGGCCTCTACTCCTGCCCTACCAGATTTGGGTGTTCCCCCGGGGGCATTTGGTACTGCCCAGATGCAGGACCCCACTTTTGCTCGGGCACGAGAACAGGTGGTAGTGGTAAATGGGGTTCCCCAAGAGCCAGGTGCAAATGAGCGGTGGCCACATTTTGCGGTGTATAATGATTTGCTCTATCGGGTTACCAAAGTAAGAGAAAATGTGGTAGAACAATTGCTGGTACCCCAACAGTACAGACGAAAGGTTCTTGACCTGGCCCATAACGATGTTTTAGGGGGACACCTAGGAGTCGAGAAGACGGAGGCACGGATCACCGACCGGTTTTACTGGCCAGGTCTGAAAGCAGAAGTAAAGAAATACTGTACCTCTTATCCCACCTGTCAGTTAACGGCTCCGGTGACTCACTTCCGTAGCCCTTTGGTCCCTTTGCCCATAATTGAGGTTCCGTTTGAACGGATAGCCATGGATATAGTGGGTCCCCTGGTAAAGTCTGCTCAAGGTCACGCCTACATACTGGTGATCCTCGACTATGCCACCCGATATCCTGAAGCACTGCCTAAAAGTGTGCTTTGGGAATGGAGGAAGTTAAATACCTGGGGTATATCATGGGTAGAGGACTTGTGAAACCTCAAATTAACAAGGTAGAGGCTATACATAACTGGCCCCGCCCCCTCACAAAGAAGCAGGTGCGTGTATTTCTGGGTATAGTGTGGTACTACAGGAGGTTTGTACCCAACTTTGCCACCTTAGCAGCCCCATTGACCGATCTGACAAAGGGTCGGAAGTCGGTCATGATCAAGTGGAATGCCGATGCTGAAAAGGCTTTTCAGGAGCTCAAGTCGGTATTGTGCCAACACCCTGTACTGGTAGCCCCGGATTTTTCAAAAGAATTTGTTGTACAGACAGATGCTTCCGATGTGGGTTTAGGAGCTGTTCTGTCACAGGTTATCCATGGAGAGGAGCATCCGGTAGTCTTTCTCAGTCGGAAGTTGACTGCGGCTGAGAAAAACGATGCCATAGTTGAGCGTGAGTGTTTGGCCATTTAGTGGGCCTTAGACTCACTCAGATATTATCTGTTTTCCTAACCCTCCCTCCGCAGATGGGGGGGGGGGAGAGGGCACCTCCCTGAAATGAGAGGGACACCTCCCTGAAATTGCTTATTTCACATTGGGATCCCTGGCATTGACCTATACACAGCAATTAATTGAGTAATAAAATGAACTAGGATCACACTAATCCAGCACGTTATTATTCTGCGGCGGCCATATTGAGTAGGGCACCTGAGATTAATAACGTGCTGGATTAGTGTGATACTACTTCATTTTATTACATCATTGCTGTGCTGTATGTGTATAGGCCAATGTAGTTGGATCGTTATAATTAATCAAAATTAATCGATTAAAAATTATTTTGATTAATCGAACAGGAAAATTTTAATCATTACCAGCCCTAATATATATATATATATATATATATAAATGTGTCTTTCACCAAACATTCACTGCTTAAATCAATCACTGTCATTTAAAATGCATGCAGTCAGTGTCTGCGGAATGTCAGATCAGTTCCCCTGTACAAGATATATGGGGTGGGTACATGGTTACTGATCTGTTCCATGGTACAGGGTATATGGGGTGAGAAGTCTGTCACTGATCCCCCTGTACAGAGTGTAAGGAGTGAGGAGTTGTTTATTGAACCTTGTACAAGGTGTATGAGTCTTACTTGATCTGCAATGCTGTAGTGGAATTTCCAGTATGTGCTCTCAGGCATGCCAGGAATAGCAATATCATTGCTGTCACTGGCCCCTGTCAGGGCACCTCTCCTAAAGTCCCAGCCTTCTTTCCTGCTGCTGACTGGGCCCCCCGTCTGCCCCAGGCCCCATCGTGGCCACATGGGGCGCTATGGTGTTAGTTTCACCACTGCTTGTAGACTATGTTTGGAGATTTTTCTGTGTGAGTTGTGCAGGGTTAAATGGTGCCTTGTTTTTAACAATATATTTTGTGGATTTGTTTGATAACCTCTTTCAGTTTTGGTCCAGAGGTGTGCTAAATAAAATACCCTTTGCAACTGTTACTGTATATCTCATTATTACATGTGAGGAAAAAAACTCACTGTTGCCCTAAGGGGAATCTTGCTGCAATGAAACCTTTCCTAAACTCATTGTGAAATCTTATTTCTTCCAAACCCAAGTGATGTCCTTTTGTTCTAAATACAGTGCTTTGGATAAAATAAAAGCTAAATGTACAAATGTTCATGTTAACCTAAGATATATTTAAAGGAGAATAATGGAGATAGTGAAATACACTCATGGCCTTAATTAGAGCCGATGTGTGACACCTGACGCTGTCACATGTTGGCTCTACAGTGTAGATCGAGAACTGACTGATCACATACTGCTGATCGCTCAGTTCCTGACCTTTTCCCTGCACAGAAAGGTGACTGTCAACTGCTCCCTGCAAGGATTCCCCATCCCCTCTCCATTCCTGCAGTGTTGACTGGAGGAACAGATGGGGAGGGGTGGGAACAGCTGGCTCTGCTTCTAGAGAGAAATCCCCCTCTGCTGGGATGACAGGTTTCAGAGGGTGTAACCTCCCTTCATTTGCACACTGTCTGTGAGGTAGGTAAGGGGATTTCCTTTGTAATTTCTGGGTATCTGAAGGCTGGCAGTGGTTGAGTTAGTTTTAAGCAAATATAACTCTTCGTGCCTCCTCAGTTAAAGAGAAATAACACTGCTAGTTATTGTGTAAAAAGGACAGTTTGCTTGCACTAATTTTTCCACTGCAACCACTGTGAGGTGCATTGCAGTGCTGTTGAGAATTACTGACAGGGCAATGCACCAGCACACTGTAACACAGACTGGGTGCATTGTGTAATAGTATGGGCTAAACGCATGGATACTGTGCAATTGGTGCTATGGAGCAATCTGAATGGGCCCTTATATTTCCAATATTAAAGCTGAACTATAACCAAGCAAAGCAAGATACAAATGAATGGCCCATTTAAATCTAATATAACAAAATCAGCTTTTGCTACATTATTTAGATTCAGTACATGCATTCCTGCTGTTAGATTTCCTTAATCTAATGTCCAGCACCATTAAACCTATTGCCTTTGAGCCCAGGTCATCCTGGATCCTGCGTAGCCTGTGACTGCACAGTGAAAGAAGATGCAGCACAGTAATGAGCTAATCTCTCTGTTACTCTTCTGTCTCCTCCTATCTGTATGCTTCTTGTTAGCATGTGAAATGATTGGCTCCTTGTTAGACATTTTGCCATATGATTAAGATCCTTTTGTATTATATCACTATACTGCTGATTTAAAATTGTCTGTCTCATCGTCCAGATCATTAATAGATTTTAAACACTACATTAATACTTGAGTGATACCACTACTGCTAGCACATTTGGATATGATCTTTTTACAAATATTCTCTGTCTTCCATTTGAAACTGTTAGTTGCCAACCAACACACTTTTTCACATAGTTCTTACATCCTTAGCTTTTATATCAAGCTAACCAAACCTTTTTACAAAATCAAAATGCATCCCATCGCAGACATATTTATTATTCAAGTAAACAGATGATGTGAGACATTTTGTAAACACATAATGATTCTTATAAGATAGTTCCTAAAACATAATAAATAAAACATTTACATACAGTACTGTGCAAAAGTTTTAGGCAGGTGTTCATTTACTTTCCATTTTGTTAATTGAAAAAAATAAACTAACACTAAAACTTTTGCACAGCACTGTATATACACATATGCATGTGCAATGGTACAAACAGTATACAATAGAGATCTGTTTGGATAATGTAATAGAACCTTAGAGAACATGCCTCCTTTTTCTTATTTTTAAAATATATAAAAGTCCAGGCTTTTATATGCATTGTTAGTTGGCAATCGCTGTATAATTTCCTGTGGTTGGTCCAGCAGGGCCATATTTTGTTATATTTCTGTGGATAGCCTTTGGCCACATGAGTAGGTTTAGAGGAAAGCGCCTAGTTAATTAGCTTTTTTTTTTAATAAATTCTTTATTTAACGAGTTTTCAGACAGTAAAACATATATAGCAAGCAAGGGAAACAACTCCCATCGTAAAAGCAGTGGACGCAGCCACCAAACAATGACATTACAATATAGTACGGTAGACAGTACACACTTTCAACCCTAAGGCATATGAATCCTGGATAAAGCCCTCTCGGGTAACCACTCAACCTGTATGTTGATGAGATCGTAGATCTCTGGAAGGGTCGCGCTTTGCTATAACGGGCCTAAAGTATCTGAAGAGACAGCCCCGGCGACGCAGGGACAAGCCCGCCTCCGCCCGTGCCGTCCCCCCAGAACTCATAACGCAGACCCTTCATCCGTATTGAATGACAAGCAGACGACCCCCCGCGTAGCCGCAGTTGATAGGTCACTGGGGCATGTAAGTATTTACATACTATAGATAGGGTTGCATTACAGTTATCCAGACTGAGAGGCGAAAAGAAGGGAAAAGCAGGGGGAGAGGGGGGGAGAGCAGGGACCTATTAGGAGAAGGTTCAGGCCAATAGATCTAGGTATTCTTGTGTGTCGTGGACAATAAAAAGGCAGGAGTCGCCTTCGACATGGCAGAGTGTATAAGATTTAAGGTTCTGGTCGTGTTATCCCTGGCCTCACGGGAAGGAACGAATCCCGCTTGGTCAGGGTGTATCAACTGTCCTATGTATGGGAGCATACGCGTAGCTATAATTTTGGAGAACAATTTAGTGTCGACATTCAACAATGATATTGGGCGATAGCTCGGGCAAGACAAAGGGTCTTTGCCCGGTTTCGGGATAACCGCGATGTGGGCGGAGAGTGAGTCTGCGGGAAGTCCAACCCCAGTCGTTACCGAGTTAAGGGCTCGAATAAAGTGAGGATTGAGGATAGGCGCATATCGCTTGTAATAGAGCAGGGTGAAGCCATCTGGGCCTGGCGCCTTCCCCGCGCTCGTCTGCTTCAGGGCTGCTGCCAATTCCAGTTCTGTAATCGGGAGTTCTAAGGACTGAACTACTTCGTCAGGGATGGAGGGCATGCCTGAGGTTTCTAAATAGGACCGGATTCGGGACAGACGTTGTGCGATCACATCCGCAGATCTAGGTTGTGGAAGGTTGTACAGGGAGGAATAATATTCGCGGAACTGTTCCGCGATCTGCGATGAGAGATGTAAAAGTGACCCTGTCCGGGATTTTATGGCCGGGATGAACGTTTTTGATCTCTGGTGACGGAGAGCATGGGCCATTGATCTGCTACAGTGGTTGCTGTATTCGTAAAAGTGTCTCCTGCATTTTGCTAGCATCGCCTTCGCTCTTTGTAAACATAGAGAGCGCAAAGACTCTCTGAGCGATGTCAGTTGGGCCATTATAGTCGGATCCAAGCACCGTTTATGGCGGACCTCAAGTAGGTGGATCTGTGTCAGCAGTGAAGATATCTGCTGGAGATGCTGGCGCTTGACTCGCGCCCCGATCTTGATCAGAGTGCCCCTGATATAAACCTTATGTGCCTCCCAGATCGAGTATGGTGGAGGATACCGCCTCGGGCAAAGGAACCCCCCTCCCTACCACCACTTCAAGGGAGGCCCCTCCCAACATCCGGACCCCCTGGCCAGCCACCTCTCCCCGGGGCTCAAATACCGGACCCCACGATTCCATCGGTCCTGTGGACGCTGGCATTAGCAATACTGACATAACTTTCTCAACCGGCATCTTAATTACCAGAGCATAACATATCACAACCCTCGGCCCGCCCCCTCCCCGGAGAAACCCCGGACCCTCGGTGACACTGAGGCCCAAACCATGCTTCATACTCGACCCGTGAGGAGCCCACGGTACCCCCGCTATTGGGCTGCGGCATCCCGGGGGTCTTCTCCATTGCCTCCCCCGGGTCCCCAATCCAGTCCTTGATTAAATAGTGTCCCACCCCCTAAGCACGGGGCTGAGAAGCGGTACCGACCAGTCCCCTCTCCCCCCATAAACAGCCAGTCCCCATCACCTCACATCAGGCGACTTGGGTCGAACTTCCATAGCGAATCCAGGAAGGAAGAGGGTAGTCCGGCACCCTGGATGGCACTGCTTGTTTTCCGAAATGTAGGGGGTTGGATCTGGCATAGTCCCGCGGCCTCCAGGGGGGTGGGGCCGAGGGGTCTGTGGAGACCGGTCATGTGGCATAAACCTGGGAAGGTATATATAAAATGAAAATAAAAGAATATGAGGAAAAGGGGGAAAACTAAGCCCCAACTTGATCGTGAGAGGGCTCTGGGTTCCCACATCCAGTTAAGCTTCCACCGACATCCTTGGATTTTTAAGAGTGCAGATGGTACTCTGAAGCCGCGGAGCTCCTCAGAGCGAGCACCTCACGCCGCCATGGTTAGGACACGCCCCTAATTAGCTTTTTTTTTATTGCAGTCATTTAAATCAAGTAAAATAGAACTTTTCAATGTTATTGCAATTAGTTTGCAGGTAATAAGAAAAGACATAGTAAAGATTAGAAACCATTTTAATTTAAAAATCAATAAAAATGACTAACATACATCCAATATGGTACAGTTACATACATAAAGCAGAGAATGTGTTACGTAAATATAGAAGTAGCTCATTTGCACTTATTTCTAGAGGAGATAACTGTAATAAGAAGTATCTCATTTCTGCCACTTATTTACAGTGTGTTGGACCGCAGTGCCCAGTTTAATGAAGCAAATGAGATTGATCAAGGATCTTACCAATCTTCAGGGGCAAAAAGCTTATATGGTTCCCTTACAATTACATGGAGCAGATTTTCAACCTGCAGGAATATCCAGTTAATACAGTTTGTGTTTAAAGTTTATTGAGTACTGTCTGTGATACTTTTGTTATTTGCACTTATAGTTAATTTTCAGGACAAGCATTCATGGTCTACCAATTTTTCTTGGTCTAAGCAGTACCGATACACAGGTTTAGTAAAATGTAAGGAAAAAATATGCAAAGACAACAATATCTAAAAAAAAACACACACAAGGTAAAGCTGAGTTTTTCAGATAAGAAGTAGAGAAGGATGGGGAGAGTGGAAAAGTATAAGAGGTGAGAATGACCATACAGTTATTTGATATTGATTTTAAAACATGAGGTCTACATTCAGTCCATTGCAGCCTGTGTCAAACAGAATTATCATTTGAAGTGCAAAAGTTTTCTTTATCTGAACATTTTTAAAGTTACCTTTAGGAGTCAAAACATTAATGTCTTTAATATAGTGGTCTGGTTCTGAGAAATGATGTCCCACAGGTTTGCCATCCTTGATAGAGACTGTGGTGTCAAGGAAGTTTACATACTGTATGTGCTTGAATATTTGCTTGTTTTGTGAATAGAACTGTAGCAAAGATCAAAGATTCATTAAAGTCATGGCCAGAGATCAAAAAAAGGCAAAGAGTAGATATATTTTACAGTGGATCTAACTGGGGGTAGTTCAGTAAATTATGAGAACAGAGAAAACGTGCCCTGCTATTGATGTAAAATAGTTTTGGATGATGAAGATTCTGTGATACACAATATGTTATGTGGATAAATAGAAGATTTATACCATTACCAACAATGAGTAATACTGAGTTTGAGGGATCACTGATGCTTCTTTTATATAGATACTTCTCTTTTACCTATAACAGTCCGGTATCCTTGGTTTGGAGAAGTGTAAAATAATACCTTAAAACCGGGTTTAGTGTTATTGGTGGGTATGGGATTTCATAATAGTAAATCACTGTCTTGAAAGGCAATTAGTAAAGTTTTTTTCCAACTGCACCATGAAACCTGCTGCTAAAAAGCACCTGTGTTAAAGAAAATGTACAGTTTTTTTGTTTTTTTTAGATGTACACGTAAACATTTGTGCTGCGTAAATAACACTATCAGTGTATGTTAATATTTTCAAATAATGTGCAGTTTCTAACTATATGCTGTATGTACATGTAGAATCTATATTTTCTTGCTACAATTACAGGTTCTGCTTCATGCTATGCAGATACATACAGATGTGCTTTTGTGTTCCATCTAACAATGCACGTCTATGGGTTGATTTACTAAAGAAATAACGACTGTTCACTCAGCAAATTAAATGTTTAGTGAATTTTGTGAAAGAGATAAAACAGTACTCACTTCAAAAAAAATCCAGTTTTTCTTTTTTTCCTTTACTCTTGATTGGGTGAACTCTATTAATCTTACTTATTGAAGTGACATTAAACCTTTACTTTTTTATTTGTTCACATGAGAGCACCTGTGTGGGATGTAGATCCTGTGTTCTTTTTTTTATTCTTTCATTTCCTAATTCTCTAGTGGGTCCCCAAAGCACCCCTCCCCTGCCCCCTGCATGGGTGCCTCCATTAACAATGCATGCACGTTCCCTGCCAAGGCCACAGTAGCTTTGTGTGCCCATAGACAGTGGTGACAAGCAGCGCTGACAGGTAAGTGTGGGGGTACGACGACACAGAAAGGTACTGGGCATTTTTTACCTTAATGCAGAGAATGCATTAAAGGAGAACTATGGGGTTAGGGCCTTTCCCTATTGTTCTCCTAAGGGTAATGGGAGGTCACCAACTAGCGTCCTCCCGTCACCCTAAGCTCAGTATACCGCGAGCTACGGCTCGCGGTATACTGAGACGCCGCAGCTGAAACGGATCCCGACAATTATGTCTTGATCCGCTCAAACTGCATGACAGCTGGCTCTGCCTATCTAGAGGCAGAGCCAGCTGTACCCGCCCCCTCCCCGTCCATTCTGTCAGTTAGAGCTGGAGGATCGGAGCGGGGAGGGGGGAATGCAGTCCCTCCCCTGTCACGGCTCTCTGCCGTGACAGGATCGAGAAGTGAGCGAACGCCGGTATGTGTTTGCTCACTTCCTGATCTACTGAGCCGACCTGTGACAGTGCCATTGTCACAGGCCGGCTAGAACTATGTGGATGAGTGAAATGCCCTGCCTTAAATAATTAGGCACAAAGTGACAAGACGTACACTGTACGTCTCCCGTCACGAAGGGGTTAAGTGTGTATATTTATAAAACACACAAACATCCTCTACAGGTATATAGCAATAATTAACTAACATATGTGTTCATACTAATTTCCCTTTAAGAGAAAGACTATGCAGAAAACCTAATTTAGTAAGTACCGTACATGACTTCACTTTCACTTCAATTACCTTTTTATATCATTTTTAAACACCTCTTCATGAGGACAATGCACTATGTGGTTTTTAGATGTAAGGTGTTATTATATGTATGTTTGATAAATACCCCCCACTGTACATACATGTACAGTGGGGGGTATTTATCAAAACTGGAGCAAACACAATCTGAAGCAGTTGCCCATGGCAACCAATCAGCATTAGTGATGGGCTGAACACACCTGAGTTCAGTTATAATTCAAACTTTTGAGCATGGAAAAAGTTCTAAAGGTGGCCATACACCTTACAACCATTGTACAACATTTTTGTGCAGACATCTCACCACTGGCGGAGCTACCAGGGTCGCAGTGGTCGCAAGTGCGACCGGCCGTGGAGTTCCACCTGTTGAGGGGGCCCAACGAGGAAGAAGAGGGCCCGCAGCTCCATCATGCCGCCACCGCCCTCCCCCCGCCCCCACGATAGTGTCGCTCTGCCTCC
>NW_017306755.1:990874-1004072 GCF_000935625.1 Nanorana parkeri | reverse complement strand
GGGGGGTTCTAGTTACGCCTCTGTCTTTCTGTTTGTAGTATATAGCCACAGAACTCCAGCTTGACTCCATATACTGTAGGGAATTTCACACACTTTGATAAGGATCCTAATTTAAAAAAAGTCACTACAGACATGCAGCACCTTTTGTAGGTATCTTATCAAAACAAATTAGGTCCCTATTCACATTTAAGCCCTTTGTTCATGGTTTGTACAAGCATTTTTTGCTCGTTTTTCAGGCTTGAGTTTTTCAAAATTATAGCCATTTGAAAGCCAGCCAGGTTGCTAGGCAAAAAAAAGGGAAAAAGCTATTTTTTACACATTTTTCAGGTGCTCACATTGGGGCTCACAATGGGGCCAAGAAACACAACTCTGCCCAAAAAGGAGCTCATGTATTCTATGGCAAGCTTCAAGAAGCTCTACGCTCAGTTGCGAACGGGCACCATAAATATAATGGAAATCTGCAGATTTCCTATGGTCAGATGGAAAAAAGGCAACAGATTCCTCCATTTACGCTAAACTGAGTGGATGGAGGAATCTCCCACTGGGCCGAGCTTCAGCATCTTGTTAGTCAGCTCCGCTGGCTCTCAAAATACCTGAACAATACCTTCATCCAATCAGATTGTTCAGGTACTTTGACAGCCAGCGGGGACGACTAGCAAGATACTAAAGCTTGGCCCAGAGGCACAGTTTAGCGTAGATGGGGGAATCTGTTGCACTTTTTTCCATTTGACCATAGAAAATGTGCAGATAATCTATAGGTGTATGGCCAGCTTTACAACTAGCCCATCATGCACAGACCAATGTAGTTTGCAATTAACCCTCATCAGCACCACCACCTGGCCAATTTTCATTGATTGAAAGGACAGATTTTCGTTTGAGCATGTGCAGTTTTCATCTTGAGAATTTTGTTGTACAACCACGCAACTAACCTGTCAATTTTTGTCCAACTAGAGTAGACAAAAGTTTACTAGCCTGCTTGAAAGACAAAAATCTGCCAGTTGTACAGTAAATGAGGTTGTGCACTCCCTATCAACTGGCAGATTTTCGGACGAAAACGTAATGGCAGACAAAAATCTCCAGATAATTGTAAGGTGTATGGGCACCTTAACTCGAACTTAGAACTCAACGTAAGCCTATGGGACCAGAACATGGAAAATAAAATAAAACCCATTTTGAGTGCTTATATGCAAGTTAATGGCTATAAAAAAAGGCATAGGGATCTGGGTACTGCCCTGGGGGACATGTATCAATGCAAAAAACACTTATAAAAATACCGTTTTTAAAGTTTTAAGATTGCTGAAAGTGAAACAATAAAAATGAAAAAAATCCTTTAAACATTGTGCCTGGGGGTCCCCTTAAAGTGCCTGTAAAGTGGTCAAATCTGTACGATGAATAGAACCTGCTACAGCAAAAATGACATTTGTAAAGAAAAAATGACATATAAATTGCCGGTAATTGGTTTTCCCTCAATCCTGTAAATAACTGCCTGGGGAGGCAGCCTGTATGAAGAGGCCACATTTTAGGACACTCTGAACAAGGTCAGAGATTTAGTAGATACATTCTGGTGCCTCTTTTTTTAGACGTTGGAGGAAAGTTACAACAGGTGCTTTAAAATTGGGCTTTTAGTGTTGGCAGTGCTTTCACACCGTAACCCTTTTGGATTTTTTTTTGACGATTGCAGGATTGGACCCTGCTCTTAAAATTCAAATTATATATACCTGTCACACATCTGTCGGCTTGTTGGCCTTTCAGACATGATGTGGGGCTTATTATAACATTTTATTAGAGAAAGTGGGATGGGAAATTGGTTCTTGGGTGCAATACTTTATCGAATGTGGTGTCTGGTGCACTATAAACTGTTGTACAATGGCTTATAAAAAATGTAAAAAAATGGGAACACTTGTGACACGGAAAGGCGGACAGCATTGAGGCAGCAAAATAACCTGCTGCTGAAAAAAACCCCCAAAATAATAACAGAAAATGAAAAAAGAAAAAAAAAATGGGAACACCGGTGACGCAGGAGAAACACCAGCAACGCCAATGATGCACAAAAAAAAAGACAGTGAATATACAGCATAGAAAATAATACGATATACTGTATATAGCATTCAATGCTGTATAAAGCACTGCCACTTCACTACACTAACACCAGTTGGCTTTCACTTAATTGCACTGCACTACACTGCACTGCACTACACTATACTACCAGAAAGGTATTTTATTTAACTCCAGCAACACACTACATAAGGCTGCCGTGTAAGCAGCCTTATATAGTGTGGGGCTGGGACTTAGCTGTGAGCCATGATTGGGCAAAGTCATTTATTACTTTTCCCAATCATGGTCAATACACAGCTCTGTGCCCTGATTGGGTAAAGTCTTGCAACTGACCTGTGGTCAGGCGCATTGCTTTACCCAATCAGGGCTCTCTAATGCACACAGTGCATTGTGGGGCGTTTGGCAGGCGAAGAGTGCACCGAATGCCCTGACAGTTTGTGTGTTCGCAGAACACACAAACTGCCGATGTTCGAGTAGAACTCATATCAAGCCCATGCCTAATCAGCATCTCTCTACAGTTTGCTCAGGTAAGATTTGAAAATGAGAAAGAGATGCTGGTTGTCTGCTCCAGTTTTGAGAAATCCCCCCAGTATGTATGTATGTATGTATGTATTTATGTAAATATACATAACATGAAAAAAAAGCCATTACTTGCTTTCAGCTGATATTGTGTGATACTTTTAACTAGACTGTCTCTTCACATGTTCATAATATGTTGTAAATATTTTCATAAAAACACAACTTTTCTCCTTACACAAATGTAAATGTATTAAATTATACAAATTTTACATACTCAGATTGGATAATATATAACTCATGTACTTTTACTGCCCCTTGTCCCTAGAATAGAAGGAAAACAAACTCACTTTTCATTTCACTTTGCTCTTTTAATATCCTTCTTTGATTATTTTATTACTGATTTGTTAAACTAATTAGGAAAGAGCAGTATTAATACTGACCTCTCATTAGCTGATGCAACCAATAACCTTTTTATGGCATTTCTACTTCCCAGAACTCATTATTTTGGCTCATTGTTATTAGAAAAACTCAGAACAAAGAGGTTATTAATTTATAATTGAACCCCTGTAACTTTTAGTGTGGTAGATATAATAGAATGTCTGCATGTACATGCAGTATGTGAGAGAGAATGTATTGTGTACTTGATATTTGTAAGCCCACATTTGCAAAGAAAATACCATAAATTACTCATTAGCTGAGAGTAACTTAATGAAACAAAATCATTCAACAAACTGCAAATGCTATTCAGACAACATTGTCAGTATAAAGTAACTGTTGGTGGAGTACTGATCCCAATAGCACAATAAGAAGCAAGACAGAGTAGACAATACCTAAATCTAAAAATAGCCAGTTAAAAAAATGTATAAAAAGATAGCAAGAAAAAGACCTTGCCAAGTATTAAATAATAAATAACTAAACTAAAAAATATAAAAGTCAGTTAATTAAATGTACTGAAATCATTTTTTTTCAAATGAGATCCCTTCTAATACATATGGCCTATGCTAAAAGTAATTTCCCATCTAAGGGAGATATAAAATATATAAATAAAGAAAATAATGAACGCAAAAAGGGGCAATGAACACAATCAAATACATTCTGAACTTGATTATATGTATTCATAGAATCATATGATGAAAAATGTAGCTCATTGAGATGAGTGTAAAATTGTCTCTCAATCATGAGGACATTAAAGAAATGGTGTAAAATGAACCATGTTGACATCCTACTATACCTAGGTTGATTAACATTGAGTTAAACAGATATATAATCCTATCTAATTAAATTAAAATGTAATCAATAAATGAAATATATTGTACCATTAACTGGTGGTGATTGATGAAAATACTGGACCGTATGAGCAAAAAAAATCTAACTCTGGTAAAAATAAAGATTAAAGGGGGGATCAGTACTAAATGGCATGTCCTAAAAAACAGGAGTGCTATTAAACATAAATATGGAATCAACACAAAATTGCAGAGACTACCCCAGTAACAGGAGATAGTCTGAGTTTTTTTTTAACAGACATAACACTGCCAGGTCTTTCGTTGGAACATAAATTGATCATGGAGGAACCGATAACAGCTCTGGAAATTAAAATAGCAATAAAACAGACAAAACTGGGGTCGGCTCCTGGCCCAGATGGGTTGTCGATAGCATATTATAAAAAATTCTCAGAGATCTTGATTCCTAGAATGGAGACGTTCTTTAATAATCTTAGGATGGGAGGACATTTAGATTCAGGCCAATATCTTTGATCAACAATGATTTAAAAATTCTAACTAAAGTCTTAGCTAAAATATTAGCTCATGTTACAAATGAAGCACGATATGTTTTGTTGAATTATCTGATTTAAGGGATTACTAAGGTTCAGGATAGACTAATCTTTTTTCTTTTCTTAGCAGCTAAAATTACTGTAGCTAAAGCTTGGAGGTCACCAAATGTCTCTTTCAAACAATTTAAATTAAAAGTGTTGTGGATTATGATACATGAGAAGATGAATAGTATGCTCAAGGATAATGTGCGGAAATTTGAGGCAATATGGTCTCCCTGGATGACTTATAATGGTGTGAGAGATGACATATAAGGCAGGAGGGAGCTAGTGATGAAGGGAAGGAACAAATTCCTTTTTAGGAGTCTTGTTATTTTTCCCTTACTCCTTTTCAGCTCTTTTAATAGGTTTATATTATTGTAAGAAATGTAAGGTATATGAGGAAACTGTATGGTGTATATTATAAATGTATTGGGTATGATATTAATTTCTATATAACTTGATAACAATGATTTACGTAATATGATAAGTGCTCACAATTTCTTGATAAATATATTTAATTGTACATTTTTTAGAAATAGAGGGATATGGGGTTTTAAATGGTAAATATTATGGAACTTTAAATACTCCACACAAAGTTTGGGGAGAAATATAACAATTATGGTATATGGTTGGGAGGATCCCTCGGGGATAAAGGATGGGTAAAATAAATGATGTAGAAATTGATTGTTTTAATTAATGATTTAATTATTCACATTTATATAATAGGTACTCACAATGGTGGGAAGGTTATTTGGGTAAGGGTTGAGAAGGAGTAAGGAGGAAGAAAAAGCACTAATAACATTGGGGAATATATGAATGTTTGTTTTTGTTTGTTTGTTTGTCATGTTGATAATCATGAAAATAAATAAAAGACTTTGAAAGAGTAAAAAATTGCAGAGAGAAAAGCAGGTTACAGCTTGAGAGAAAAGGAACGCACTAGTAGATACAAAGTATGGACTTAAAAAGAAAAACAGTATGTTGGAAGAGATCGAGAAACATTATAACCATAAATTGTATCTTACATAATGATGGGTGCCAGACTGACAGTACCCACTCTGTCCAATGGTGGGATTTAAGAAGACTAAAAATTAGGAATCATTACAGGGAGGGATAAGCAGAGTTGGGGAAGTGACAGTAAAGAGTGATGGACATCAAGAGTGGGATGGTTGCAAAGCAGTCATACAATGGGAGTGTACTAGAGAGTGTCCTTCTGTCATGTACCTGGTAAGGCCTCGCCTTGCAGCTCTTGTCTGAGCACCCCTGGAGGTGGAACAGATGATGCATGTATCCTTACATTCTAAGGCTGTTTGATGGATCCTGATAAACTGTGTATGTGAAAGTTGTGGGGCACACTTTCATATATCGGCTTCATATTTTTACATTTAAATACATGTTCTTTATTCACTTTCCGGTACATGTTCTTTATTCACTCTACAGCGCTGCAATAAGTGCAAAACACAGTGGTAGTCTTGTGAATCTTCATCTGACCTATAATCATCACTTTGGAATTAGCTTTCTTTTTACACTTCTAAATTTGCCTGTGCCTTACCAAGTAGGATCTTAACCTGAGCTCATCTCTACTAACAAGTGCCAGATAAAAACAGATTGCAGTGCTGTAGAGTGGATTTAATTACATAGAATTATATATCTGTTTAACTTGATGTTCATCAACGTAGGTATAGAAGGCCATTATTATTGTGGTTAGATTTATGCCATGTCTTTAATGTCCTCACTCTATGATTGAGAATGAATTGTGTATTTTCCTCCAATGAGTTTTATTCTTCATTATATGATTCTATGATTACAAAGAATCTTAAGAATTTATTTGATTTTCTTCATTGTATCGTCTTGTGTTCATGATTTTCTTTATTTATATATTGTATATCTCTTAGATGATAAATAACTTTTAGCATAACATATATCTATCTTATTTGATAAACCAATTTTAGTACATTTAATTAGTTGATTTTAGCTATGTTTTTTTAGTTTACTTATTTACCAATGTTGTGCCTTAATACTTGTCTTAATATTTGGCAGTTGTTTTTTTTTTGCTGCTGTCATTTTAAAACATTTTTTTTCAACTGGCTACTTTTAGATTTCGGTATTGTTTTACTTAGGGGGTTTATCACTTACCTGCCAAAGGCAGCCGAGTGAATAACTGAGCCGAAGTGAAGTGAGCCGAATGCTGTCCAACTATTCACTCTAGCCTTGTTGGGCTAAAATAAGCTGTACATCGGCTGCCTTCAGCCAGCCGAACAGTAGTGAATAACCCCCTTAGTCTTGTTTCTTAGCCCTTAGGAAGGGATATTTGAAAAAGCCCAAAATGTGTTGTCTATTATCTATTGACGTTTGAAAGGATTAATAAATCTATACAGGATCAATAATTTATTTGTAGTGCCCTCACTCTTCACACATTCTTTGGAACATTGTTAGTATGGCAAAGTTAAGAAAAATCCATTTAGCTGGAATTATGCACTGCTGTCGGGCAGGATTGAATTATCATGTTGTTTTATCCCTCCCCAGTACTACAGTTTAATTTTTTTTCTTAAGAGTGTAATATAGGATAGGTCATTGTTATCAACAATTTCTCAATGATTCTGAAAGGTTAAGGCATACATAAAAAACGTAAGTGTTCTGATGTATGAATAAATATTGTGGGTATATTACCACGTTTTTGCTTTTAGCTTAACAAGGCAGGGATGTAGAGGAGCTCCGTATGTTGGAAAATCATGCAAACTTAGGAGTAAGAATCTTGGATGTAAAGATGTTAGAAGATATTCAGAGTCATCAGCAGGATCGAGATACTCTCACCAATGAGAAGCCTCTGGGAGTACCTGGTCTTTAAAGAGCCTCTGATGCAGGGGTTGAACATTTCTGTAGTGGGCACTGGTAGAACCTGATTTCATTGATGTACTTGTCATTGTTATTGTAAAAGTTAGACAGGCTAAGGTTTGTAAAACAATTGGGAAACATAAAAAAGTCACAGCAGGTGGTAAAACAAGGTTAACAACTAGGATTAGTCCTGATCATGAGATAGAATGTGTTCACCCATGGATGCATTTTATCAAAAACAACTTGAGACTGTCACAAATGGATTGAGTTTGATGTCGTTAAAACATTGGCATGCATTGGCACCCCTACAGATAGACATGATACCCTGTAGAGAATGATTTAGGACCGATATATGAATGTGGAGAATAACCTACCATATGTGAGGACCCAAAAAAATGAAGCCAAAAAAGGCTAGGGCATACACCAGAAACTGTCTGAGCAGATAGAGCCAAGAAGAAAGCGTTAATAAATAGGCAGTGAGATAGCAGAATTTTGACACACCCCAAGTGCATGGTGGGATGAAAGCTTCATAAGTGAGTCTCTTAGGCTGAGTCTATCTGGCCTACATTAAAATTAGATACAGTAAACAAGCTAAGCTGTATCCAGGGAATTTTTAGTTTTTTTATTTGTGTGAATGTTTAAGGAGTACTTTTATAATCCAACACCAGGCTTGCCGCAACCCCCACATTTGCCCGCCACCACTTTGAGTAAACACTGTACCCTTTAAAAAAAGATAATATATGTATCTTTGATGCAGTGATGTCACATATTCTCTTTGCCCCATTCTTTCTCTGCTGCTGGGCATTTACCTACAGTGGAGCTGCAGCAATCTGCTTTATTTCCATGGGAGAGAAGTAGCCTTGATTTAACCTGGACATGGAGCACTGCATCAATAAATCTGCGGGGAACAGCACCAACGATCAGGTGAGTATAGGAGACCATGCTGGTTTTTTTATTTGTACAGAGCTGCAAGAAGATCCTTGTTATTGTGTTCGCCTTAAGCTCGAATTAGGTTTTAACAAATAAGAAAACTACATTTATATTTACAGTTATATTTACATGCTGTGCTATGTTTGCAGTACATAGGATGAATCACTGCTGCAGAAGTTAAGCTGGCCATCACCTATAGATTTTCTGCATATTTTCTATGGTTAGATGGAAAAAGTGCAACAGATTCCTCCACCTATGGTAAACTGTGTGGATGGAGGAATATCCCACTGGGCCAAGCTTCAGTATCTTGCTAGTCAGCCCCGCTGGCTTTCAAAACAGCCGATCAATGCATGCATACAATCAGATTGTTCAGGTATTTTGACAGCCAGGAGGGCCAATTAGCAAGATACTGAAGCTTGGCCCAGGCGGAGATTCCTTGTTTAGTTGAAAATAAGTGTTTGATGAATAGAATTACATGTTAAAATTACAACTGTCCATTAATGAGAAGTTCTGCAAAAAATATATATCTGGATAAAGTGGTTGCACTTAGCTCCACTGATCAAGAGATTTGTGTATTTTACATTGCCAGCATATGTGCTCACCTATAGCTCTTCTGATGAAAGCATCAATTAAATGATTAAAAGAAAAAAACTAAAATCTTGATCAAGGAGTACATTTTGCAGCTGCTAGGCAGAGGAGCAATGGCTGTGAAACCCATGCACTGTATTGATCTATGAGAAGAAATGCACAGCTACTGCAAATCAAAAGTCAAAGGCTAAAGTAAAGAGCCACGCAAATCTATACTTGAAACAAACTGTACACAGGAATAACTAACATCCCAAAACAAACTAAAGTTGTTCACAGCTGCTCAGCTGATTCATATTGCAAAGGTTATATAGGTGTTATATCAATTATTATATGCAGTAGAAGCATAAACAACAACTTTAAGAGGATGTTTTAATAACCTTTTTCACTGCACAGAGAATGCAATAACAAAAATATGTTTATGTTTAAATTGACTGGGTTTAGATGTCCTTTGACCCATTCACCATACGCCCTATTCCACTTTTTTTGACAATTATACCTCTTAATCGTTTCCTGCGAATTGTCCCACAAAATTCATAATCCTGCTTCCATTTCCCCTCAGTTACGTTCCTATGTACCATCTCATCTCTCATGATCTAAACTTATGTTCTGGGGATGATGTTATCCTATACTATTCTTTGTTCTTTATCTGTGTTTATTTTGTTGTTTTTATTGTCTATACTGTTACAGTTTACTCATCCTTGACAAGTCCTGAACTCTAGTGACTGAATGCCAATGTCTTTAACTCCCGATGCTATAAAGACTGTTAACAATTTATTTCCGCCAATGTTTATTCATATCTGTATTACCTTAATTACAATAAAATTATACATGCTAAAAAAAAAACCATAGAATATATTTTTACAGCAAATTTAAGAAAAAAATATATCCAAGCTACTTTGATGTTCACCCTAACATCACATGTACTTGTTACACATGTATAATAATGTTATGTTTCTTTGCTAGGGTATCATTGAAGGTGGGTCATTTGGGTTAAAATGTAAAACAGTCTTTGTCCGAATTATGTGAACTGTTGATATTCTTTGTAAGCTGTAAATATAATCAAATTTCAAACAATGCAACATTTTTTTAAACATTTAAAAACATAAAGTACAACATTTCAGTTCCTCATGTATGTCAACATAGTTGTAGCTTCATGGTGTCCTCCTTTAGCAATGTCACACACTTCTACTTCAAACAGTTTGTAGCCTAAGCAAATTTGACAGCACTGTTCATGATTGACAGCCTGACTTTGCCTTCCCTAAATGCTATATGGCAGCACCTAATGAAATTAAATAATTGGGTTCCTGGGAATAGACTTGAGCAGAGTTTTTTCACTGATCATATTCCAGTCAGCTGTTAATCAAATAATTTTTTTTATATTTGTTAGCAGTTTCTGTAAACACTGGGAAAGACAATGGCTGCTTTACTGTGCCTTGTAAGCCCTGATTGGCTAAAGACTTGCACCTGACTACAGGTCAGGTGCAAGACTTTTCCCTATCAGGGCACAGATAACTGAACATAAACATTTGGGCAGAGCTAGCAGTGACAGCTAGCTCCGCCCAACTGTTTACAGTTGTGACAGGGGAGCCATGATTCCAGCTGCCAGTACTTAGCCATCACCTGGTGCTTCCTGGGAGGTTATTTAAACCCTCCCTGCAGTCAGAATGATGGCTCAGTATAATTTCCTGTTTCCTGAAACTTGAACCCTGAATGGGCTTGTGGGGAAGAGGCCCTTGTCCCCATCGGCATGGGGACAAGGTGCTTTTCCAGGGGCAACCCTAGAAAAGCACCCTCCCAGTGCCGAGGGCACGTGGCCTGGTATGGGAGGGATGGGGGCGCTCGCTCATCTTCCCATTCCAGCCTTGTCAGGTCTATGCTTGGATCAAGGGTTTGGTATGTAATTTTAGGGGGGGGCCCATGTTTTTCCCCCCATTTTTGAGGCATGGGTTCCTCCTTAAAATTCCTATCCGACCTTAAGGGCCCGGCATGACTTTAAGGGGGAACCCCACACACATTTTTTTGTTGTTTTTTACATGGGATCCTTCCTAAAAAGCCTACCAGACCTTAAGGGTCTGGTATGACTTTGAGGGGGAATCCCACACACTTTTTTGTTTTTATACATGGGATCCTTCCTAAATGTTCCTAACAGAACTTAAGGGTATGGTATGACTTTTGGGGGGAACCCCATGCTGTTTTTTTAAATGGGGTCCCTCCTAACATTGCTACCAGACCTAAAGGGTCTGGTATTGTTTGGGAGGGGGAACCGCACGCTTTAAAAAAAAAATATTTTTTTTTCCCTTTAGAAATATCAGTTTTGCTGTAGCAGGTTCTATACATCGTATAGATTTACCACTTTACAGGCAGGTTAAGGGGACCCCCCCAAGAATGATATTTACAGGAATTTTTCATTTTTATTATTAACCTTTAAGTGATGTTAAAATCACTGCTGCTTTAAAAACTGTATTTTTTAAAAAAAAGTTTTTTTCATTGATTCCTGTCCCCCAGGGCTTGCATGTAAGCCCTCTTAAATGGGACAATTGTTTTTGAAAGTTCTACCCCCATAGACTTGCATTGAGTTCAAGTTCGAATTAGAACTTTTTCCATGTTCAAAAGTTCGAATTAGAACCGAACAAGGGGTGTTCAGCTCATCACTATTCTTAACCTCCCTGGCGGTATTCCTGAGTTACTTTTCAGTACCAATAGCGGTAACCCCAAGCCACACTCAGGATTACACAAAAGTGTCACTTAGCCTGTCCCTATCAGCCCGCAATGTCCTCTGCTGTATGCGGCCGGCCGATGCCGGCAGCTGACTTTTAGTTTTGTTTTCGGCGTCACAGCAATTGGCGGAGCCGGCGGGAAATTCAAAAGTGAAAACATGCAATATACACAGAATACACACAATACAATGTAATCTGCTATGATTACATTTATGTATCAAACCATTTCACCTCAATGTTTTCCCTAGAGCTTTATCCAGTGCCCTGCCTGCACTTTAACTGTTCTTTCTGCCTGTAAACTTGAGAACGTCCGTGGCATCCTTGCAGAATTGAGCGATAGCGATTCGTTGGGAAATTTGTCATCAGACACTGAAAGTGATGACAGCGACGGTTCTGCGACCGAGCCCAGTGATGTGGGAACTTGGTACTCTATTGATTGTGGTACGGATCAGGTAGCACCCCCAGAATTCCCATTTACTGGACCATTTTTTTAATTACTATATTATTTTTTATAATTATTTATTATATTATAATTTATAATTTATGATTTCGTGTTTCAAACTTTATCATATCCGGGATGTCTACTGGACTCTTGTTTGGACAGATTTAGGTGAGTTATTCCTAAGATTTACCAAGAATCACAGGCCTACAATATAAAACAACAAATTGCCATTAAAAACATTGTACGGTACCGCTTTGGCATGCTAAAATCCTCCATAATCATACGACCAGGGAGGTTAACATGTAGCATACATCTTTTAAGGATCAGTGTTAAAGTAATACTAAGGTGGTGTGAGATGCATGGGCGCTTTGATGTCTATGGATGTTGAAGGATGGCAACACTTAGGGGTCTATTCACGAAGCAGCCGAAGGATCTATCTGTAGCTTCGGCAGATCCTTCGGCTAGCTTCAGCCCCAGGACCTATTCACAATAGCTATTCACAATAGCCCGTACAGCTCCCGAACTTAGCCTAGCGGCTCGGCTGAGCCGCGCTGAAAGCCAAAGCTGGCCGAGCGGCCGGCCGACAGCCTGCTTCTGACAGCTGGGCGGAGCCAGCCGTGATCTTACGGCTGACTCCGGTCACTTGCAGAGAGATCAGCATCCCTGGTTACCAGCTAACCAGGGACAGTGATCTCCAGACAGCAAACTCTCCCAGGCGCTCCAGGAGAGAAACACTGCTTTTTCTTATTTTTTGTTTATTCTGACACATTTTTTGTCCATAGGAATGCATTGCTAGATTCCTATTGGCTATTTCAATGTGCAATAGCCAAGAGTAAACTAGCATTGCTCCTGCCCTCTGCTGATGGACCTGATGGAGAACTGCAGCAGAGGGCGGGTGCAATACTAGTTTACTATTGGCTATTGCAAATTGAAATAGCCAATAGGAATCTAGCAATGCATTCCTATGGGCAAACATTTTTTTTTTTATATTCTGACAAGGCTCTGTGTCAGAATGAAGAGAAAAAAAGCAGTGTTTCTCTCCTGGGCGGCCGGGAGCGGGAGACTCCCAGAGCGCCCGGGAGAGTTTCTTTTTCTTTTTTTTGACGGCAGCAGAGCCCCCGGACATTAGAAAACTGTTGGGCGGAGCTAGCTGTAATTGCTAGCTCCGCACAATCGTTTTCTATTTACTTTTTTTAAACTTATTTAACTATTTTTCTGTTCTACTCGGTCCCTCTGAGGGACCGAGCAGAACAGCCGAGCCGAATGCTGCTCAGCGGCATTCGGCTATTCACTCACTGCTGTTCG
>NW_017306755.1:984372-990555 GCF_000935625.1 Nanorana parkeri | reverse complement strand
AAAGCCAAAGCTGGCCGAGCGGCCGGCCGACAGCCTGCTTCTGACAGCTGGGCGGAGCCAGCCGTGATCTTACGGCTGACTCCGGTCACTTGCAGAGAGATCAGCATCCCTGGTTACCAGCTAACCAGGGACAGTGATCTCCAGACAGCAAACTCTCCCAGGCGCTCCAGGAGAGAAACACTGCTTTTTCTTATTTTTTGTTTATTCTGACACATTTTTTGTCCATAGGAATGCATTGCTAGATTCCTATTGGCTATTTCAATGTGCAATAGCCAAGAGTAAACTAGCATTGCTCCTGCCCTCTGCTGATGGACCTGATGGAGAACTGCAGCAGAGGGCGGGTGCAATACTAGTTTACTATTGGCTATTGCAAATTGAAATAGCCAATAGGAATCTAGCAATGCATTCCTATGGGCAAACATTTTTTTTTTTATATTCTGACAAGGCTCTGTGTCAGAATGAAGAGAAAAAAAGCAGTGTTTCTCTCCTGGGCGGCCGGGAGCGGGAGACTCCCAGAGCGCCCGGGAGAGTTTCTTTTTCTTTTTTTTGACGGCAGCAGAGCCCCCGGACATTAGAAAACTGTTGGGCGGAGCTAGCTGTAATTGCTAGCTCCGCACAATCGTTTTCTATTTACTTTTTTTAAACTTATTTAACTATTTTTCTGTTCTACTCGGTCCCTCTGAGGGACCGAGCAGAACAGCCGAGCCGAATGCTGCTCAGCGGCATTCGGCTATTCACTCACTGCTGTTCGGCATCTATAAGAATAAACCGAACAGCAGAGAGCAGCCTGCCGGAGGTTCGGCTTAGCTGATCCAGATGTTGGATCGGCTGAGTCAAACTTCTCCTGCATTTCTCCTGCTGAGCATGTTCGGCCAACCCGAAGCCAGCCGATGTACGGCTGATTTCAGCCGATATGCGGCTGAAATCAGCCGTACCAGCCTGAAGTGAATAGCCGAACAGTGTTCGGCTCACTTCGCTTTAAGTCGGTCAATCACTCGGCTGCCTACCGCAGCTTAGTGAATAGACCCCTTAGAATTATCACAGCAGTTATTTAATTTATAAACTGTATGTTTTGAACAATTTTAACATTCTCTGATTTTGTGGGAGTATAAGTTCAATAGAGGTTGAATGATTTGTATGCTTATTTGTTTCACTAGGAATGTATAAAATAATGAGAATGTATTGATTCATTAGAGGTTATTTTTTCATGCATGTATTTTTAAATAATGGGGAATAGCACTGTTTCATTTTATCAATTTATACTAATTGCTTTGGTTTTCACAGCAGTTGACAGACAGTTGAGGGTGATGTCCAATGTATGTTGTTGCTGTGCAAAAGGCTATATCTAGCAGAGAAACTAGCAATCTAAAGAATTGACCGCACAGGTTATTTATGACAGAGGGTATGCAGAGTTTAATTAGTAAATAGCAAAAGAAGACAAAACCAACTGAGCATAGTTAGTACAAAAGGATAAGACAGAAGAGTAGGGAGAAATATTGATGAGGTAGAGAAAGCCAAATGTCCATATCAGAGTGAGAAACATGAAGGTAGTTAGTGATTGTGGTAAGCTCAGGAAAAGCAGAGCTTAAGCAAGACCAGGAAAAGTGTGGTTAGAAGCAAAGGTAATAAAACCAGCAATAGCATAATGCCCAAGCTCTCAAAAACCCTATCTGAACAAATAAAGAGTGGGACACTGAATACTGATGCTTGCTGATGCATGGACATACTTGGCCATGCCTCTCTAGGTGCACAGTGCACTTAAGTGGAAAAAGGAACATACATAGATGTGTCTGGGAAAAAGAGAATAATAGAAGTGTGGAAGGACCCAGCATGAGAAGACAAAGAGTAGAGCAAATGGCAAGACCCAGAAAAAAACAAGGGATGCCAGAAAAACCCAGCATCAAAAGAAGAGAGGAAGAATGTTGGATGCACCAACAAGGACCAACCTACACCCAGCTGATTAAAACCCAACATCTCCCCAAAAAGCCATTTGCTATATACATTTAATGTACTTAGAACAAACTACTTGTAGAATTACAGGTCCCTCTTTGGATATGTTCATTAAAACTTCACTTGTATATAATATTGTAAGCATGGTTGTGACAATAACATGAATTTACATAAAGAGTGTTTTTTCCCTCCTGAGGTGGGTTTGAATACTCTTATTTGCTTGTTATGCTCATGTAAGCATCGTGACCCTTGCACATTGATGCTATTGCGAATAACAGACTGGGAATAAGAAACTGATTACTAACTCAGATAATCTATGTAAATTTTTCAAAACTCCAAGACCATGAGGCTGATTTACTAAAGGAGGAGAATCTTCCAACGATAAATTGTGTCAATATTTACTTCAGTTCTCCAGTCATGAAGATGAAAAAGGGTAAAAAGGGTTTTTTAATAACATGATTGGATAATTGAAGTTTATGTTCACACAATGTAGTTTGTGAAGATTCTCAACTGCTTTAATAAATCATCAAATGTGTCTCAAATTTCAAATGTAATATGTAAGAATTTTAAGATGGCAATATCTCAGAATTCAGAGACATGTCTGAGACAGGAAGTTAGATTTCTGACATAATAGGGTTAGAATCAGTGAGCATTGCAACAATGGTTCTAATCCAGATGTCTTGTATACCCTGAAGTAGACGATTATGTCACAATAATCAACAAAGCCGACGTCGGCTTTGTTGATTATTGTGACATAATCGTCCATTAAAAAGGACTAATCTATTTAAATTATCTTGAGTGCTGGTGACCTATCTTTCTACTTCGTATTTTGCACGGTGCCATCCGTGACATCTTTCTGCCTTGAAGAAGGGACCCTGCGCGGCCCCGAAACGTCGGCTTTGTTGATTATTGTGACATAATCGTCCATTAAAAAGGACTAATCTATTTAAATTATCTTGAGTGCTGGTGACCTATCTTTCTACTTCGTATTTTGCACGGTGCCATCCGTGGCAGTTACTACAAGCACCATCGTTCTTACTGGCCAGGACTGATGTAAGGTGTGCAGAGAGCACCCTCACCAACTGAAACTTGTGCACCCTGAAATATTTTCAAGCATTTGTTGTCTCTTATAAATTGAAACTTGATGGTGTGTTTTTGAATTGTGTAGTGATGGTTTCTCTTCCTAGGTGAGGACGCAGATAACAGATTGCTAGAACAAGTTTCTTTACAGAATATTATGCCAGCTGACAAGAAATCTCATTGCAATATTTATTTAGTTTATGTATTTTATAAATACACAGCACATTTTTATAGGAGTGATTAGCCATTTGTTAGAGATGTGTTATAATAGGATTATTTCCTAGTATTGTCTTGATAATAGTATGTTCTTTTAAAATCTTTTCTTCAGCTTCACTTCAACCAAAATTATATTTTGTGAAGTTTGAGCAGGTACAGGTTTCTATGTCCTATTGTAAAACTACTCTTCAGAGAGCAGTCCAGGATGATCCTCAAAGTAGTGTGGCAGGCTAACATGTAACTCTCAGGTTGGAATCTTTGGCGTATTGTGGGGTACAAGAAAATGTTAAATGACTATCACTTTATTTTTTTATAATGCTGATATTTTTTTAATAGTTGTATGTGCTATATAAAATATTGGGAGAGAAGGTCACCCTCTCACAGGACACCCAAAAATAGAGTAGCTCACATTATCTAGTAGCAATTAATGTTAATGATCCTTTAATAGCATGCTCCTGATAATAACTTGAAAGCAGCCACATAAGGTGGAATGACCCTGTGATAGCTGTCACTGTACATTGTCTTAATGCCTCAATGGATCTTTAATTTCCTTTATGTAAATTAGACCCATGACCCTTTCATAGCAGTTACCTTACATTTTAAGCAGTGAGATCTCCTTGTAATTTATATTGGGTTAGCTACTCCCGAGCTTTCTCAGGACACTCTTTAGCACAAAAAAAACTTCTCCAAAGATGCTCCATACAGCCAACCATCTTCCTGTACCATCTAGCAGGAGTGCTGAAATGACTCTGAGCCCTAAGCATAGGCCCTAGCTGGGGCAAAGCACCTAAGAAAAAAAACCCTTTACATATTTATCACCTTCCCTCAACCCACACCACTGGACAAAGCCCTCAGTGATAGACTGGGTGCACAAATATTTTTAACTCATATATTGTTACCTCTAACACTAGCTACTGGAGACAACTCAACAGCAGCAGGCAGAAATAATAAATATCAAAAAATTGAAGAAACCTAACAAACACAAGGGGTGGGGGGATTTTTCAAAACTGGAGCAGACCAAATCTGGAGCAGTTGCCAATGGCAACTAATCAGCTTCTTTCTTCAGTTTGTTCAGTTAAGGTTTAAAAATGAAAGAGAGAAGATGATTGGTTGCACTGCACATCTGCTCCACATTTTCTCTGCTCCAGTTTTGATAAGGAATGTAAACAAAGCACAGACTGGTTACAGCCCTATCTGCAAAAAACACTAAGGGGGTTCTTCAGGAAAGAACCCAAAGAATCCAGCCATAGCTTTGGCTGATCCTTCGGCTCTCTGCGGCCACTGGAGTCCTTCGGTTCAGTGGAACCGAAGGGATCCTGTACGGGCTATTCACTATAGCCCATACAGCAGCCGAAGGAGGCCGAGAGGCTTAGCCGAGCTGAAGGCATATGCTTCGGCTCGACTGAGTCGAAGTGACAGCTAAAGCTGGTAGTGTTCGGCTCACTTCACTTCTGATCGGTCATTCACTCGGCTGCCCTCGGCAGCTTTGTGAATAGACCCCTATATGTGTGTTATGTGTTTCTATTCACACAGCATACCAAAAAATATATATGTTTTTAAATATGTCTTACTTTTTGTTGCAGGAGGCAACATGGTTGATTCCAAGATTTTCTCAGCACCTTCACAGTGATCTGTTCTAATAGAAAGACTCAGTATTGAAATTTGAGATTTGTGTTTCTCTCATTAACTTCATTAACATTTGAGTGCAATAGCCAGGGCTATAATCCATCAGCCCCTCACCCCTCAGAGCCCCTCCTAACAGTGCAAAGTAGGAAAAACAAGTAGAAATTGAACCCTTAAGCAAAACATTAGCTGCATCAAGCAAAGGTTAAATTTGTAATGTTTTGGTCAAGAGTTTTAATATTTGCTTTAGTAGGAGAGGATTTAAAGGTAGAGGAAGCCTGTTCTAGTTGCTGAATACAGCACACACATTCTTTCCTACATTTAGAAGCAATTTGGATGATATGCCCTTGAATGCAGACATACAGTATATGCTTCCCATAACATGATTTCATAGGAGACTTATCATTTATCCTAAAGTATTTCCCAGACTTAGAGATAGAGGGGTCTATTCACCAAGCTGCCGAAGGATCTGGCCGTAGCTTCGGCCGATCCTTTGGCTAGCTTCGGCCCCAGGACCCCTTCGGTTCAGTAGAAGTACTGAACCGAAGGGGTGCTGTACGGGCTATTCACAAAAATGCTGAGCATGTTCGGCCGACACGAAGCCACGCAAAGCAAGCCGATGTACGGCTGATTTCAGCCGGTGTACGGCTGAAATCAGCCGTACCGGACTGAAGTGAATAGCCGAACAGTGTTTGGCTCATTCACTTCAGATCGGTCTTTCACTTGGCTGCCCTCGGCAGCTTAGTGAATAGACCCCAAAGTAAGAAACAGATTGTTGTCTGGCCAAGAGACCGTGAAATTAGAGACCAATATTACTAGTGGATGAAGCTTACTTTGTATAAAGGTTTTAACAAAAAAAGAATGCAAATTATGGAGAAAAATATGTAAAATGTTTGGCAAAGGCATAATGAGCACACCAGATATCAACTAATACAGTGCAAAAGGTCTCCAAAGGTATTGGCAAGGTCCAGAGGATGTTTGTCTAATTTTGCATTTAGGGATAAATTGGAGTCCCCACAAAACAAAAGGGTCCGGACCTTTGTTTTGGAATGTTGTTTCACCTCATTTCCTGTCTGTCTGACAGATTGTGACAACAGAACAAAAAATTAGGGCAGCAGTCATCATTAGGACAAGAAGTCACAGGCAGAAATAATAAGTGGAGCAAGTGAGAGGAAATCATCCCATTTCTGACAGACCACAATATAAATCTACCAGGGGTTCTTTGTGTTCAACTTTTTGTTCAAAATGTAAACATTGTCTGGAGTTGTGCTTTATTTTCAGAATCAACTTTAAAACTATTCTTAATAATAATAA
>NW_017306755.1:936376-984240 GCF_000935625.1 Nanorana parkeri | reverse complement strand
ATAATAATAATAATAATAATAATAATGTTTATTATATGAGATTATTGTCTAATTTTACTAACATTATTGGTTTAATATGAATAGAATTGTTAATAGCAGTGAGCAAATAAGAATACATGCTCCTGAAGCAAACTAGTGACATGGTTTCTGTGATCCAATACTTGGGGTTCTATTCCACTGAACTGCTGCATGTTAATGCTGCCAGTGTTTTAATACATATTCTGTTTTTTATTTTTTTTTTTAATGAAATGCTTGCCCTATCCTTGGTCTTCTTTTCTTGAATAAATGTTTTGAGAGTAAAAACCCCACTTTATTTTCATTCATTTTCCCCTTGGGACCCCTGGTAGTTTGAAAATAAACTCAGTAAGAAAAAGTAAAGAATTAAAAATGACTTGCAAATAATAATATTTAAAAATGTCCTTAGAGGTATACCTTAATAAGGTAACAATTTTAAAGCTGTTTATCCATACTTACTGGCTATAACGTAGTTCATCTAAAATTTGCTATCATATTTCTAAAGAGGTTTTACTTTTTTTATTGATTATTCTTATTATATTGTATTAAATTAAATAATAAAAGATGCCCCTTTATATTAAAATTTGCACCTGTATTTGAGATCTATACATGATTTATATCTGCAGCTGTGTGGGATTTTGATTACCAACATTGTGTTTGTTTTTATATATGCAACACCCCACGTACAAAATGTTTGCAGCTGTCTAAAGTTAATATCAGAGGAGCCAACTCTACATGGTAATTGTAGTACTAAAACTAAACATGAGTAGAGCATTTGCGTTTTCTACCTGCTGTTTTTAGCATCACAATGAGATAAACATACATAATGAATTAAAAGGGGAGAAAACAGGTGGAACACTTGAAAATATAAAGGAAAAATAAAAATGAGAGTTAAAGCATAATAGACGCATACTAGCTGTAAAAATAACATGGATAAATAAACCTAAATCCTGCTCAGAAGGAATTTTACTTTTTAATGTATTCTCACTTGTGTGTATTTTTTTCTGTAATTATAATATACATATCCTGGTATTACATAGTAGAGGAAGAGGTCAGCTTAATCAAGGTTTATGAAAAAGTGTATGTATGTGCAAAATAAACAAAGAATGCTCTATAATCTCATATAATCCCATCATCCCTGCCTAGTTCACCTCTGTGAGCTAACGAATACTTACCCCTATGTTATGAAGACCAGTCATTTTGCTTTTGCTACATAACCTCAATATGACTAGGAATGCTTTAATTAGTTACAGTATGTCAGTGGAGATGTTTAAGGAATGTATTGCAAGTCTGAAAAAATGATGGAGCTATTGAAGAACACTAGAAATCCTTCAGTGCATAACTGGAACTAAAATATGAAATTTGGACATTGGATTTCCCTCTACATGCCATTCATGATTTTGCTATGTTTTTCTAGCCCTGGCCTCCCTTTCATCCAAAACCTCTGGAGAGAAGCAATGCCTGTTTTTTTTTTCTTTTAGCTTATTTCAGTGGAATGCACAATCTGGTATTTCCAAAGCTTTCATAATGAACAGTTCCAGCACCTGACCTATTTTAGTCATACCGGGCAGCAAAGATTGCAGGAAGCAGGGCTACCTTGTGAGGGACATGTATGCAAACGGACACTGAGTGAAAGGATGCTGTCTAAAAGTTGCCCAGCTATGAGAAAGAAACAAAAAAGAGAACACAGGGTTTAGGGAAAGGTTGATTAAAGGTTTAATCATATTATTACTTTATCAAGTGGAAGATTTTTTGTAGTCTTTGTCCACTGCTGCACATGGTTATACCTGTCCTCTACCTAGATGCAATGTCATGTCATATCATTCTATTCATAAGTTTTCAAGGTGCTCAATTTCTTAGTGTCTGGCTATGGCTTTTGTGCACCTCAAACATCTCTGCATCAGTACCCGACCTTATGACAATTCACTGGTAAAAAAGCATCTAAAAAAGTTAAATTGATCGATTTGGTGGCAAGAGTAACATTGCGGTAGCATTAAGCATGAGTGTTCAACACTATTGCATTCAGTGTTTCAAAAGTAATTATTGCATATTAGAGGTTAAAGATAGGAATTATGAGGAGAGTTATAAATCAACATTTTTCAACTGCAAAAACCAGTGTGAAACCTGTGAAAACCAGACACTTAAAACTTCAGATCCAGCCAAAACTACAATATGCATTTGCATGAACATATTTTAAGTATTTATTACAATATTTATTAAATTTTTGTGGATTTTTAAGAGATCATGCTGAGACCATAACAATGCATGCGCAAGTAAAATGTGTAAGGAAAAGTAATAGGCTCAATTGGCTAAACTAGATTGATTATTTAAAAATTATTTACTATTAAAATGTTATGATTCTTTAGGTCTGATTCTCCATTGTGTGAAATGAGCTGAAGTGCTGTAAGGGAAATTGTGTTCAATAAAAAATGTCAGTCCATCATTCAGAAGACTGATTGATTAAAACACATTAGTTTCCCACAAATGATTGAATGTTTACAACTTAACCCCTGAACCAATGAAAGAGATAAGGTGCACACATATACACTGAGTGGCCAGATTATTATGACCATTTCATGTTGAAGTTGCTAGAGGGCCAGACCATTATAAATAGGGAAGCAGGTTGTTTAACACGACAGTAGAAGTGATTTTTTTCTTAAGATATGGGTAAACAATGCAATTTAACAGCCTTTGAACGTGGGATGATTGTTGGCGCTCGGAACCATGGAGCGAGTATCAGCAAAACAGCAGAAGTTGTTAAATGTTCAAGAGCAGCTGTTGTTAAAGTGTTTAAAGACTGGACTGTCAGCCGAAAATCTGGGTCTGAACGTGCGAATAGTGACTCTCAGTGCCTAGTCAATGTTAGGGCAGAATCTTAATCAGGGATCCTCTCAAATGATCTCTGAACACACTGTTCGCCGTACACTGCATTTTATGGGATATGGTACCCGAAGGCCTGTTCGAACACCTCTGCTGTCTGCAGTTAACAAGATAAAACGTCTCCAATTTTAAATATATATATATATATATATATACACTGAGTGGCCAGATTATTATGATCACCTGACGTTTGTAGGCAAATTAGCTATAATTTTGCGCTAAAGTTGCTCGAGGACCAGACCATTATAAATAGGGAAGCAGGTTGTTTACCACTACAGTAGAACTTTGTTTTTCTGATGATTTGGGTAAACAACGCGATTTAACAGCCTTTGAACGTGGGATGATTGTTGGCGTTTAGAGCCATGGGGGTTGATTTACTAACCTTATAATCACGCCACGAACAAGTATACACCTCTGTAGTGTGTTCCCTCCCAGCATGATCTATTGGTGCAATCTAGACACCTTTGTAGTGTGTACACACCCAGCAGGTGTGTTGTGCAAAGCCCTGCAAAGCCTTGCATGAATTGCAAGGTGATGTTGTGTAAATTAGCTCTACGTTGTGTTGCTTGCGTTGATGAATGCAGGAATGTAAATGCATGAGCTAACTATTTTTGTCTAAACTGTGAAGCAGCATTATATATGCATCATGAGCATGATTTTTCCATATATGGCATTAGTGGAAATATGCTTTTAGAGACTTGCATGCCGCTATTAGAGCGGCGTGTAGCCTATGGCACATGCTACATGATGCACACGTACGTAAATACATGAAAACACGCCATAACGGCGTGAAAATGTGACAAGTTGCTCGTATTTGGTTGATACATACGTTTTGCTGTGTAAAAATGCACACGCACCTGGTGCGTTTGTGTGTTTAGGTTAGTAAATCACCCCCATGGAGCGAGTATCAGCAAAACAGCAGAAGTCGTTAAATGTTCAAGAGCAGCTGTTGTTAAAGTGTTTAAAGACTGGACTGTCAGCCAAAAATCTGGGTCTGATCACCTCAGACCCACCTGTCAACATCTCGTGGAGTCACGAGGCGGCCCAACAAAGTAATCTCGTGGAGTCATCGTGTGGCCCAACGAGGTACTGATGGGGTGGTCATAATAATCTGGCCACTCAGTGTATGTGGCAGTGCATGGCAATGCCACGGTGTAGTATGGCAACTTTGGCGCCCAGGACTCTCAGCCAGAGGGGCTGAGAGGTTCCACAATGTGAATACCTTTGGAGAGGAGGAACTGGCTGTTCAATTCCTTCCAGGTTTTCCAAACTATATTGGGATGGGATCTCCAGTCCTGAGGCCTGGTGTTGCCAGTGGCCAGGTTGAGCTGATCAGGTGGCTGAGAGCAGCCTTAGTAGGAAGCCAGCCCAGTGCTTTAGGGGAGAGTTGTGGGTGTGCAGGAAGCACATGACCACGGGCAGACTCTGCTGCGTGCGTGAGCACAAGGGACACATTCAGGAAGGCTGGAGAGGTCCATAGGGTCGGTGACCCTAAGATACCTGTCGGGGAGACAGAGAGAGACAGTGACCCACGAGGGGTGAATACCAGAAGTCTTGGAGCTGAGGAAAGCTGCCCAGGACTGTATTTCCAGGGCAAGTCCTGGGACTATTACACTGGGAGTGTATGGCACAGCCAGATGTCGGTGAGACCAAAACATGACGTGTTTATGAGAGTCCAATGAACTGTTATGGTTTATTTATGCTGAAGAAAAGCAAGTTGTTTTGTGAAATGCATGGACTGTTCACCTTTTGAATGAATAAAGATATATATATAAATATATATATGTACTGTATCTCTTTCTCTCTCTCTTGCACTGCATGTTTTATAAAATGCATTCATCCACTATTACACATACTCATTTTGCTCTGCTTTCTGCTCTGCTTTCTGTAAATCAATATTATATTTTGATGTTTGATCTTCATTAATTTTGTGATATCAGTGTTGATTCCTGATACGCACAAAATGCATACATGTTGTTTTGAAATGTTATGCTCATATTGGTATGTGAAGTTTCTGCTTTCAAAACATTACTCATTTCCTAGGGCTTAATGTCACACTAATATCAATTATTTATAATATTGTCTGCAGCTACAAAACAGAATCAACAATAAAAACTGTAAATAGAAGAACACAGCTGCTATATCCAGTGTAAGTTAAAACTAAAGAGCCTGTACCACTCAAACATACTGTATTTCTGTACCACAATATAAGTATATTTTGAGAATGCCAACATGAGTAAAGTTGTACAAAACAGAAAGTATTTTCCTTTTACAAGCCTAAGTTTTTCAGCCACCATCTGTAAAGAAGCAATGTTTTTTTTTTTAACAGCAGGTTAGGATTTCAATAGCATTTCATGTTATCATCACACTACTTTATGTTAAAAGATTGTACATGCAACTGTGGTAAATCAGATTGCAATTTCAGTTAATCTAGCTCTGAATAATAGAATTAGAATTTAGGTTATATATCGATTGCTTTTGCTACCACAAACATTCATCAATAGCAAATACACATGCACACATTTTCATTTTCTCCCTGTGAACAACAAAGTTCTTAATCACAAATAGTACCTGCTTAGAATTGTACTGTTATTCACTATGGCACATGACTTTACAACATCCATCCTGGTAATTGAAAATAGATAAAGTACGTAATTCCCATCTTTGTCTTGTTTAACTGGCCTCCTACTGTTATACAGAGGTGCAAACAGTTCCAATTAGACATTAGCCAAGATATATGAGACCTGCTTAATTAGCTAAACAAAGGGAAACTGGAAGACCCACTTGTCAGTAAAAATGCATTTTTACCTCTAAATATACGATAATGACACAACAGGGATTCTAAATTAAATACCCACTTAGTATCCTCGGCTACCAGTGCTCATGACAGTTTAAAAAGTGTGACTTTTATTTAATTTTCCAGCGTCTTATTTTTTGTTGTGACAATACCTGATTGTGTCATGCAAATCTAAAGCACAACACAAAATATGGAGGGAAATATCTAAACTTTTTTTCATTTTTGCTTTTGCTTTTAATACTTGGTTCATCGTGGGGAGCTTTAAAAGCCCTTAGCTCATTTTAATTAGATAAAAGATTTAGAGAAATGAAATGCTAATTATTTTCTTTCTTCAAACCCAAGTAAAGAAGCAATTAATTAATGAAAACATTTGCATAGTGTTTTATTAAACAAGCATTAAGTACTTGAAATATATTTCATTCCCTGCAGAAAGTTAAATGCTAATGAGGGATTTTGAAATGTTAAAATTACAGTAAAGCATCAGTGCACATCCATGTCTTAAGTGTTTTGCACTTTGAATAGTTATATATCTTCATACTAGATGAAATGCTTGTAGCTCGATCCATTGACAAAGACTCATTCCAGCTATTTGAGGAATGAGTAAGTGACAAAAACCTTTCAGTTCTCACTGAAGCTTACAGTGATTGCAGCTAAATCTCTATGTCACTAATAGTGATGAGCAAATCTGCCCTGGTTTCGTTTATGGGTTAGGCACATCCTTCTTGAAATCCATGAAACTCAAACATTGCAGCGAACCCTATTGAAGTCTATGAGAGTTGATCCTGATACTATATTCTGTCCATTTTAAGGCCAACAGGCAAGCTATTGTCAATTAAATGCATCAGGAGCTAGGCATTGCCATGGGGACATTTAATGGCTAACTTTACCTTTCATACCTTTCATATCCGCACAGCTGCATCATCCATTCACAGATCCTTTGACAGAACCCCTTAAATAGAGAAGCCACCATGGCAGGGCGACTTGTAGTGCTTAATAGAATTGCAGTGATGTTATTCCATTCTTGCTTTCTCTATTCTCTATTACTGAATGTATTTACCTCGGTACTTACAAGGGCAGGAGGAAGAGGTCAGGGTCAGGGTTGCAATGCATTACTGTCTCCAATGCAAAGAATAATAACTTAATATATATGTGATATATTATAAAAGATAATAATGTATAAATTTGTGTTTTTTTTGTTTTGTTTTTTTAAGGTGAACTTTACATGTAACAATACAAGTCAAAAGTCTTTAATGTAGATGTCTTTATGTTGTATGTGGTATTACAGAACAGAACGATTTTCACAGACAGTGGCAGCTACACTTTATTCTGGCAACACATGCTTTGGATGTGTAACTGCTTTTTTTTAGCTTTTACGTTCAGATTGGCTTAAATACAGCTGAATCAACCCAGTCCCTTTTTTAGTTTTGACTGAAACTGATGATTTTTTTTAATCCAACAGTAATAAGCCTGAACTGCACAGTTGTAGTAGCAGCCACAAAAGTGTAAAAAGCTATAGGAAAGTTTACAGGGTTATTCACTATTGAGCTGAAGGATCTAGGCATAACTTTGGCTGATCCTTTGGCTCGCTTCAGCTGCTGGAGCCCTTTGGTTCAGTCGAACCGAAGGGCTGCTGTACAGGCTATTTACAATAGCCCATACAACAGCCAAAGGCAGCCGAGTGGCTCAGCTGAGCGAAACCCATGTGCTTTGGTTCAGCTGAGCTGTAGTAACAGCTGAAGCGGGGAGAAAGGTCGGCCAAAGCCGACTGTTCTCCCCGCAAGAGACAACAGCTGGGCGGTGCCAGCCATAATGTTGTCCTTCAATGACAGCCCAGGACACTGGGCTGTCATTACATAGCAACAGCTGGGTGGAGCCACCTGTGATTTCCCGGCTGGCTCAGCCCATGTGTTTTGATTTGTCCCGGACCTGTGGGCAGACTGTCAGGTGCCTGACAAATGTAAACAGTTGGGTGGAGCTAGCGGTGATGTCACCGCTAGGTCCAACCCAAATTTTCTTTATATGTTGCCGGCATCTGTCAGAATGTTATTCTGTGGCGGGAGTTCATCATGTGCAGACGGGTTGGCACGCATCGGGTTTAAAAAAAAATATTTACATTTTTTTAATTTATTTTTTTCACCGAGACGTCATCATAGTGGACAATGCTGGACATCATGACTGACCTTGGATTACGTTGGTGGATACATTTTTGGGTTGTTTTTTTACAATAAAGGATTTTTTCTTAAAGTCTGGCCTTTAAAAAATAATAATAATTTAACTCTTTAGTGATTGGGTAGGGGTACAAGTACCCTTACTCATTCACAAGGGGGGCCACATCTGGTTACACCATTATTAAAGGGGTACCCTGATGTGAATAAGCCCCCTGCCCACACCCAGACAACCAACACCCCAGGGCATGTGGGAAAGAGGCCCTTGTCTCAATCAGCATGGGGACAATGTGCTTTTCCAGGGGGGAACCCTGGAAAAGCACCCTCCCAGTGCCAAGGGCTTGTGGCCTGGTATGGCAGGGAGGGGGGCGCTCGCTCGCCCCCACCTTTCCTGCTCTGCCAGGCCTATGCTTGGCTCAAGGGTCTGGTATGAAATTGTAGGTGGAACCCCTCGGTTTTTTTTTTAGAAATTTCAGTTTTGCTGCAGCAGGTTCTATACATTTTACAGATTTTCCACTTTACAAGCAAGTTAAGGGGATCGCCCCACCTTTCCTGCTCTGCCAGGCCTGTGCTTGGATCAAGGGTCTGGTTGGGAATTTTAGGGGGACTCCACGTTTCCCCCCCCCCATTTTTGGGGGCGGTGTTCCTCCTTAAAACTCCTACCCGGCCTAAAGGGCCTGGTAGGACTTTGATGGGAAACCCACACATTTTTCCTTTTTTTTTAAATATGGGTCCTTCCTTATATTTCTATAAGACCTTAAGGGTCTGGTATTGTTTGGGAGGGGGGCCCCATGCTGTTTTTTTATTATTTTCTTTAAAAATATTTGTATTATTTTCTTAACTTTCTTTTTAATTTTCAATTTTTTTACATTTATTTAAATAAGGACTATCCACAAAACATTACAGGCAAGCCTAAAAGGAGAGGTAGGGGTGCTGTCACATGGAGGTAGTAGGTTGCAAGCCTTGCTAATGTGATCTTTCACATTAGCACCTACTTTTTACCCTAGTTACCCACCTCCACCACCTCCTCCCTCTACGCCTCCTCACCTTTCTCCTTCACATCTCTCTTTTCCATCACCTCCTATGTGTATATGACACAAGGAAAAATGCTAGGGAGCTGGGGATTTATTTTACCCTTTTTGCCAGTGGTTCATTGTGCAGAGGGTACACAAGTGGCTTACAAAGCCTTTTCCCATCTTGCACCCCCCCGGACACAAATCAGCCAGTTGTCTGCAATTACTGTTAATCCTTCCATTTTCTTCTTTCTCCTTTTCTATTAATCCCACCCTAAATTTGATCATACTGAGGCTGAGGAAGAAAGTGCTATGATCATAAAGGAAGCAGAGTGTTAAGTCACACAGCAGACAGTGGACATCAGGCAGGTAGCAACAAGGGGCAGTGATGCTCCAGCACCTAACTGCTTACTGTAAAGTGGGCTTCAGCAATCAGGAGGAGTGGATAATGAAGTGGACCTGAATGAAGAGGAAGACAATTCTAAAGGGAGAGGTAGAACAGCAGTGAGGGATGATTTTGTCCAGGGGCATCTATGAGAGGATTGTAGGGAGTAACCATAATCCATCTGGCACTACTGCCACACAGGTACAGTAGAATGAAGTAGAATACCTAACATCCTAATTTGCATGCTTCTCTGGCCTACATAATAATCCCTGTACATCCAAAGCACTTAATTTTTCTTTACAGGACGCTGTCCTGCAGTGTCTTCAACAAACTATCCCATGTAGGTGTTTAGGTTACCCTATCTGGGAATCTACCTAACTGCTTCTTTAACATCACTTTATGATACAAAATATCCCCAATCATTGTGTTATTTACTGTATGTTTATCTTTAGAAACCTGGAAAGCGCACCAAATCTCATGGTTTGGCTGTATTAATGCCATTAAAATTAGTTTTCTACTGAAGTTGCTCTGCCTCTTCCGAGTTGTTTCAATCCCAATTCCTGCTCATGTGTTAAGGTCAATTCAGAGGAAATGTATTTGATAAATGTGGGGGGATACTGGAACAAAGATTAATAGAAGTGTGTTCTATAAACCCAGGATTCAGGTTGGTTTGGGGTCCTAAACTTTGCCAAAAATTATATGATGGTGTAAATTGCCCCATTAACTTATCTACATGCTATAGATAATATCCCTCAGTAGGTTCTACTGGGAGTGATGGGTTGTCTCCCAACCCATGTCACTTCATTTTTATGGCTCCCTAAGGTTATGAGACCTCATAATCTTTCTCTGATTCTAATGCATTCAATCAAATTATGAGAATTTACTTTCTTTTAGTAATCTTATGTCTTCGCATATACCAATGGTGGGACTGGTGGGCTGCCTGCTTTTCCCTCCAGGACATGATAATCCCTATGCAATTAGATAGTGGGACCTTTTAAGGCTTTAACACTATTAAGTCTATGCTGTCAGGTAGTTCAGTGATTTCCTTTTAGGCTTTGCAGGAAAAGCATAAGGTCCTAGTGGGTAAAATCTTTAGGTACCTTCAACTGAAACACTTATAATTAAGGATAAAACTGACATTCAGTGCATTACATCTTTTGAGCGTTGTTGCGATTGAGACACCCTTATTTCTCTTTTTTACATCTCCTTAACGACGTCTACAAATTCTATAAAACTATAATGTACTGTATGCTCAAATGGGAGGGAAAAACAGGTGCATTTCTTTCTCTGACAGAATAGAATTACATCTGATGCAATGTTTCCAATGGTTCTATCAAAGTTTGGTGTGGTTGGTATCTCACCCCTACTCACATTGCTAAATTTGTGCCACTATATAGTCCATGCGGTTTTCAAGGTTGTTAAGATTAGGGTACTATGTTTTATATATGGTTTACATATCCAAAAGTACAAAAGCTCTGGATACACATTTATCATTTAATTAGAACTCTGCTACAGAGAAATGTGTGCAAGCATCCACAGGAGGCTTTACTCTTTATGCCATTTGTGATGCTGACTAAAACTGAACAAAAATAGGTATCCTTCATATTCGAAGCTACCAAGTTGACGATGACAAAAACATGATGTTTGCCTTCACTCAGTTATTATGAAATTCTCCAGATTGTGACGTGTACGATGGTCATATGACTATTTTCTGGATTCTAATAATACATTTTTTAAAGCACCTTAGTTGGAATACATCCATCCTGAGGGATGGGAGGTACTCATGGTATTTTTTCCTGCCCCCTTTTCTCCCCTTACTCCCCATCTTTCTTTGCTGACACAATCTCCTCTTTCTTTACACTCTTCTTGTCTCATCTATCTTTTACCTTTTCTCCTGTTCTTTAGCTTCCTGGACTTTGTTTTTTTGTTTTCTTAACTTTTTTTATTTATACTAAAATGTAAAGGAAACTTGGATTCCTCTCGACTTGCAAAATTGCTACATCAGTAATTCATTAGAAAATTAAGCCAGGTTAAAGACAACAGTGCCAGGTGTCAGTTGCAGTTGTAGTCCTATATTTGTTTTGTTTCTTTTAAAGGTAATGATGCTGATCACCTAAAAGAATAAATGCAAGCCCAGCAATAGCCAAAATAATATGCATCCTTATATATGAAGACAAGTATTTGTCTCCACCAAGGTAGCTCCTATTAGTAGCTTGACATGTAAAGTAACAAGAGATAAATGTAACTTTCCGACATTCTGCCTGAAGGGTAAATTTAAATGACTTGGTCTTATTAGTAAAACCAATGGAAGTGAGCAGCAGTAAAAGATAAATATATTCATATGACTGACAGCTGATGTTTCAAGGTCTGTTTTTACAGTGCAAATTGATACATGCATGACATGAGAAATTACACTCAAGTATGGCAAAGGACTCTAATTTATAAATATGTAAGCAAGTAACAAATTCTAATGATCACTGGGAAAACAATCTGGCCTTTTTCCAAAGTACACTAAACCTTATATATGTTAACAAATCTTCAGGCTATAGAAAGAAGGAAATTCATTTGATATGGTAGCCATCAAAGAAAGCAGAAAGTTTGAATGCGAGCTTTGAAAACATGTAGGTTTCTGTGTCATGTATTATACAGTACAGGAACTGAGAATTTCATATGTTTCACTAAACAATAAGGATATATATCTAAATACAATGGTTTGTAGATAAGTCCTGGCACACTTCACATCTGATTGAATATGGGATAGTGAAAATCTTTTTGAATGACTATGGGGTCTATTCATTAAAGGGTGAAGAGTTTGGAGAAGGCAGGAGAAGTGAACAATCTAGGACAACATAGCTGAACTGAAAAGTAGGATGCATTGGAGAATTTCATCAAATCAGCTATTTTGGCCTAGATTGTTTACTTCTCCTGCCTTCTCTAAACTCTTCACCCTTTTGTGAATAGACCCTTATGTCTTTGATCCTTGGCCTGAAAGAAAACCTGTTAGAGTTAGAATATTTAATTGAGACGTGATTTTTGTGTGTTGCATTCTTATTCCAGTTTTTTTTTTATTCAAAAAGTTCCCTGTACCGTAACTAATTTATGTTTTTCCTTCTGATGGAGAAATATGTATTTACAGTTCTATTATTTTCAATCATGAATATGTGTAGATTCATGTTTCTTTTGTACATTGTACACACAGTATTATTTTGAAAAATATTTTTTTTATTTAACATAAAACTTTTTAATCTTACATGGTTTAAATCTGCTAATTAGCTAGAATAGAATAGAAGAATATTGGAAAGTTACATTTATCTCGTGTTACTTGACATGTCAAGCTACTAATAGGAGCTACGTTGGTGGAAACAAATACTTGTCTTATTTACCTGCCCCCAAGTTTATTTCTAATTCTGACACAGTAACCTGGTAAGGAGGTCCTTTGGGGCTCCAAAATAAGTTATAAGTTATTAATTATGTAAATCAGTTATTTAATAACAAAAAAGATGAATTTTAATACCTTTGTAACATTCTTAACCCTAATAAAGATGGCCTTTCTTCTATATAAATAACAAGTTTTGGGGTTTAAATGCAGTTGAAAATCTCCCTGCCATATTCACTCTGAACAATTAATTATAGTAACAGAAGCATGGGCTCTGGGAGGTTTCCTGCAATCCAGGTTTCCAGGTTATGATTGTCTACTGAACCCAAAAAACAGAACTGATGTAATGAATCAGGCGAACTGGTGGTATTCTTACCTCATTCAATTAGTAAATGACATGGTACGGAAGCTAGCTGACTCATATAAAATAATGTAACCTGCAAGGACTAGGAATGATCCAGCTTTAATGGTTTTACATTGTTAATACAAACATATATAAACTGGGGTTCTGGGACAAAATTAACCTGTATACAAGTTACAACAATTTACATATAACTAATATAACCAATGGCTATAGTCTGATTTAAAAAAATTCTAACATGCATATAGATAATGTTAAAAATATAGAAAAAACACAATTTAAAGAACAACTCTAGAAAAAAATATATTAACCTTTGCAGTGGGGCTACCCCACACTGCAAAGGGATAACTGCTAGTTTTTGTCTAGGGAATAGATTAAAAAGTTATACTCGCCCGATGCTCTGAGCCTTTTTTTGTTATACCATTTCCTTCAGTGTCTCTCCCACGCTGCTGCAGCTATCTAAGCTCCCTGAGTCTTCATATTCTATAACCTGTGTATAGGATGTGAAGACATTAAGGGACATACCATCCCTACAGCATAGGAGGAGAGAGGCTGAAGGAAATGCTGCAACAGCTGGCCATTCCGAGTTTCGGATGGGTATAACTTTTTTATTTTCATACCTTAGATGAAAACGAACAGTTAACCCTTGCAGTGCAGGGGTAAACCCACTGCAAGGGTTAATTCATTTTCCCCCATAGTTGTTCTTTAAGTGAAAGTATTTATAAATGCATGTTATTCAGTGATTACAGCCTTTGGTGTGCTTGTGGATATGTGTCGCTCAGCTTTTTACATCCTGATTATGCACTTTTGACAAATTCCATATCAGTTCTTTTAGTTTGCATTTGAATCATGAGTAAACAGTCTTATTCCACCAACAAAACAAACTTAGCCCATCAACAAAATCTCTGTTGGATTGAAATTTGGACTTTTGCTGCAATTATTCTACTCCATACAAGCCTTTCAGGGTCTGCTGCAGAGAAGCATCCTCACAGCATGGGATGCTACCACCACATGCTGGGTATGATACATTTATGATAGTGTGCAGGGTTTGGCAACAAGCTGTTGTGTCTGGTGGCTAAAGGACTCTCCCTTCTGCCTTTTGCCAAACTGTAGGTGAGATGTCAAGTGAGATTAATTTAACAAAGCCTTTTACAAATTTAACTAGAACTGGGACTAGTGAAGCACCTGGCCAACAGTTGTAGTATGCGGTCTATAATGGCTTCAGAGTATTCTTAGGGAGGGAAAAGATTTGAGTTCAGGAGAAACTCACATTTTCAAACCACCATACAAATTGGGCAAATGTTACCAGTTTGCTGGCATGAATTCCCCACTGTTCCTTGTAAACAAACTGGACAGGGATCTGTTATTTAGTGATGGCAGTATTACCCCTGCTAAATGAGAGATGTCCCCCATTTTCTGTTTGTAAACAAACCAGCCAAGCATTCTGTGTGACGTTAAAAACCTAACAAGGTCACAACCATATTTGGTCAGTGACGACACCCAGTACCCAGGGATCTGTCATTTTGCTGCATTAGTGGGGTGAGGGCAACATTGTCGGGCAGTAGATCATCATTTCAGGAGGGCAACATTATTGGTTGGCAGGTAATCATGACAGCAGATCAACACAACTGACACTGGATCTACATTGCTAGATTATAATGATGATATGTTTGGGACATTGCATTTTAAAGCGGAACCCCACACTATTTTCTTTTCATTTTTTAAATTGCACTGTCCATTTTAAAAAAGGTGTGGGGTCCTCCTTAAAATTCATACCACACACTTTACCAAGCATGCAAGCCGGTTGACCAGAAAAGGGAGGGCAGAGTCCCCCTATAACTGATTCATACCAGGCAAGATGCCTTCTACAAAGGGAGGGTACTGTTCTGATCCCCAGAACAGTCACCCCACTATTTAATTTAATTATACTTCAATGAAACAGGAACTTTAACATTTTCAATCCCCTTTTCATGGAGTGTTCTTGTGCTTTCATGCTGTAAGTTATGTAGTTTATAAAGTAACTTATGTATAAATGTGTATTTGTACAACAATTTGGACAAAATAAAAAATTACCTATTGTATATTAGACATGTGCACAACAAAAAACAATAGTTTCCAAACGAAACAAATGAAAACAGTTTTCATTCGTTTTGTCAAAGGAAACACATTTTTATGTTGTTTCGGATTCGGAGGCATCGAGCGGGCACCGCATAAGCGAGTGGCAGCCATCTTAGTGTATACCAAAATCTACTCCAAAATGGCGGCACACATGCGCAGAGCGCACCACTGACTGATCTGGTCGCCACTCGTTCTCTGTGTGACATCATCGTTATCTGACATCACATGCTCCGCCTCCAAGATGGCGTTGGGCATGTGCAGAACACGCCGGTGGCCAATATGGCCACTGGCGTATTCTGAAAACTGATTTATGTATGCCCGAATATCATTTTAGTATATTCGGGCATATATTAAATTTTTTATTTCGGATTCTGACGAACCGCCGAATCAACTGATTTTCGTTGATTTGCAGGTTTGTCTGAATCAGAATGCACATGTCTATTGTATATTGAGAAGTCTCTCCCACACTGTCTGGTTGTGTAACCCCATTTTTTACTTTGGGTGCCAAATTATGTAATTTATTAGCAAATTGTTTGGCTTTCCAAGTATCCTCTTGCCTGAAATGTGCCTTTTGGGACTTTTTGGAGAAATATCACTGTCCTCCCATCATCCAAAAATTGGAGAACACTATTCTTTTATTCAAAGAAATGTATTATTTTGACTTGGAAATTGCCTCATCCTCCCTCACTAGAACACGTCCGCTCCCGGCCATTGCCAAGCCACGCCCCCTCCATCCTCCCTCACTTGATATGTGAAAACTTCAAATTAACTCTATGCTCCCTTTGATTAAACTAACATATAAAAACAGGTGTCACCCCCTCTCTTTGACAAGGATTGGGTATTGTGGACAGCCACCCCTCACATAATATCAGAAGCTTCTTCATAATGTGTTTCCTATGCTGTTTTGGGTGATTCTCATTGTACCATTTCCCTCTATTTCCGATCCCCCCTACATATGTGTTCCTTCAATGCATAGTACCCTAAACTACAATAATGTTACTTTATTAAAAAAAAAATTCTGTTGCATTTGATAGCAGAATTTAAATACCTTACTCTGACTTTGTAAACTGTATATTGGACATGTATACAGTATGTCACAGGTGTCTGCTTTAGTTTCCTTCCCTCTGGTCCTTTTTGCTTACCACCTTGTCGGCACCATTGTTGTGTACATGAAGCTATATAATTGTAAACTGCAAACATTATCTTAAAAAATAAACTTTTCTTTTTGGGTATAGATATGCTTTAATTATACACAAATTATCTCCATTTAAAGCCTATCTCTGGTCAAAAATTAACTCCTGCTTTTTCCACCATAAGCAATTTTTAAAGCACTCTGAAACATTGGGGTCTATTCACTAAGCTGCCGTAGGCAGCCGAGTGAATGACCGACCTGAAACAAAGTGAGCTGAACGCTGTCCGGCTATTCACTTCAGGCTGGTACGGCTGAATTTAGCCATATATCGGCTGAAATCAGCCATACATCGGGTGGCTTCACGTGGCTTCGGGTCGGCCGAACATGCACAGCATCCAACATCTGGATCGGCTAAGCCGAACCTCCGGCAGGCTACTCGCCGCTGTTCGGTCTATTCTTATAGATGCTGAACAGCAGTGAGTGAATAGCCGAAAGCCACTGAGTGGCATTCGGCTCGGCTGTTCTACTCGGTCCCTCTGTGGGACCAAGCAGAACAGAAAAATTGTTTAAAAAGTAGAAAAATTAATAGAAAACAATTGAAAACGCGGAGCTGTTTTCTATTGGCCATCGGTTCTACTGCCGTCAAAAAAAAGAAAAAAAAAAACATTTTCGCCATAGGAATGCATTGCTAGATTCCTATTGGCTATTTCAATTTGCAATAGCCAATAGCAAACTAGCTATTGTACCCACCCTCTGCTGCTGTCAATCACTAGTGGGGACCTGATGGAGAACTGCAGAAGTGGGTGGGTGCAATAGCTTGTTTCATATTGGCTATTGCAAATTGAAATAGCCAATAGGAATCTAGCAAGGCATTCCTATGGTGAAATGTATTTCTTTTTTTAATTCTGACGACAGCCAATGGCTCCGTGTCAGAATAAAAAAGAAAAAGCAGTGTTTCCCTCCTGGGCGGCCAGTAGCATTAGGCTGTCTGGAGATCAGTGTCCCTGGTTAGCTGGTAACCAGGGACGCTGATCTCTCTGCAAGTGGCCGAAGCCAGCCGTAACACCACGGCTGGCTCTTCCCAGCTGTCAGAAGCAGGCTCGGCCAGCTTCGGCTTTCACCTCGGCTCAGTCGAGCCGAAGCATATGCCTTTGGCTCGACTGAGCCCCCCGGCCGACTTCGGGAGCTGTACGGGCTATAGTGAATAGCCCGTACAGCAGCCCTTCGGTTCTACTGAACTGAAGGGGTCGTGGGGCCGAAGCTAGCCAAAGGATCGGCCGAAGCTACGGCCAGATCCTTCGGCAGCTTGGTGAATAGACCCCTCTATCTCTAAGTCTGGGAAATACTTTAGGATAAATGATAAGTCTCCTATGAAATCATGTTATGGGAAGCATATACTGTATGTCTGCATTCAGCCGAAGCTACGGCTAGATCCTTCGGCTGCTTCGTGAATAGACCCCAATGTTTTACTAAGCTGAGTTTGCTGCCACATGACCCTTGCCACTGTCCCTCTGACTGGACCCTGCTGATATGCAACCAAAAGTCCAATATACAGACAACTGGGCAGCAACATGAGCACCTGAAGAGGGTCCCCCTACCTTGAAGTCCAGGATAGGAGACTTTTTTGGGTCTTTTGGACCCCCAGTGTCACCTTAAAGAGGACCTGTCACCACCAATATGCTATCACATGGGGGCTTGTAAGCCCCCTAGGTGATAGCAATTAAGGGAAAGTAAAAAAAAAAATCAACTATAATATAGAATAAAATAAATGTACGAATGATAACAAATTAAAATCCCCACTCCTGTCCCCGCATTCATGCAAAAACGCGTAGAAAAATGTAAATAGTGCTACACATGTTGGGTATCACCATGCACGCCAGAGTGAGAGCAATAATTAAAGGGCCAATGTTTATGTGTATATCTAAACTGATGACCTATAGGGGCTTTAGTATGTTGTTTATGAACTTTTTGGGAACTGAATTTTGTTGACATTTCACGGACGCACACATTTTGTAACCTGGGCATGTTGGATATCTATTTACTTGTTGTAACCTCCTCTTTTATATATGTTTCAAATATGGGCAATTGTGTTTTGGGGCACTATAATTAACTTAAGTGCATTTCTCACTAAATGTTTGAGTTTGCTGAAGAGTTGCACCAATATCATACAATATAAACATTTGCATCTGCCACCATTTTATTTTACATGGTATTGGCTTTCAGAAAATATATAATGTTTTGGGGGTAATTTTCAGGCCTAAAATGTGGATTATATTATGTGTGCAAAAAATGAAAAAAGTCCTTAGTGGCGAAGTGGTTAAAAAAAGCTGCTACCTGCCAAATAGTATTTTTGAAAACTTTTTTACATTGGTACATGTTCCCCCTGTCAGTGCCCAGCTCTCCATTAGCTTAATTGGACAATCCCTTCCCTTTTAGCCTTGAAAATGGCCAGAATTGATTTGAAAGATTTAGCTCCTATTGACTTCAGAAGTGTTCAGATTAACATTTAGGAGCAGGTTCCCTAATTATAAACAAAATGTATTAAATAAAAACAAGTAGAAATCAATACATTCTATATGACTGGTTCTGACAAAGCTGTGTAGCTATTATCTGTCACCCCGGTCTAAACATTGAAAGTGTTACCTTTGTAACATAAAATTGTAATAAGATAGCAATAACTCACAATCTCAGTAGTGTCAGACAGAGACTCAGTCCCGATGACACCTTAACATTGAGAAGATTAATCCAAACTGTATAGACCAGTAACATTAGATAGGCCAAAAGATCATAATGTGATCCATATAGGAAAGGACATGTGGATAAGATGCAGACTAGAACATAATGAAGAAGGGTGGAGCTATCTACACAGAGGAAAAATGGAACTATGGAGAGATGTAATACCAGAGACAGATGAGACAAATAATGTTAAAGGCATATCACAATGCATGTGTAACATGAAAAGCCATATGGACACTAAATATGACCATAGGAACTATCAGTAGTACTATTTGTTTGCATTTTCTATATTAAGTCACATTTCTTTCCAAATTTAATTATACAGTTTCTTTCTATTTTTTGTATGACAAATAGCTCTGTTATTTTTTAATTGTAAATGTGATTCACATATCACATTTCTTCTCAGTGTTTAATCAGCTGCTACTAAGAAGCATTTTGCATCAATACAGCTTATTAATTAGTGATCTCGTTTATGCCATTTCCATTTTAATACAATTACAATAAATCACAAGTGCTTCAGTAGATGAATAAAAGAGCAGCAATGGCATGTGCTATCAGTCCTGCAAAAAAGTTATATTTGCATTTGGTTTGAAATCCTGTGGTGAAAACTTATTCTGGCAGTAGCTACTTGCACTTCAATATATTCATCTCAGTATGCATGCAATACATGTATGCATACAGTATACATGCTGGAACACAGCTTATCAAGTATTATAATAAATTTCTGGAATACATGGAACCACAGCCATTTTTTTTCCATGGGGTTTTCAATTTTACTTATGGCTCTCTCAGTTCTTCCTTGATTCTAATGATGGCTAAATGACTTATGTGCTATTTGCTATTTGGTTTATATTTCTATCATTCACAGTTAAAGATAATATATAGTGGTTTTACTGTATATGTAATTTCTTTTTTATTATGATCAAAAATAAAATACATTTAAAATGCAATAAATTACTTTTAGTCAGGTAAATTAAAAACATAATAAACACACCGCAAATGTAAATGTAACTACATTAATTAATGAAATTCAGTGGCAAATATAAGATGGTAACCTTGGTAATTAGAGTTTAGAGTCATCCAAGTTTGGTTTAATTTCTTAGAGACCTTGAAAAAAATCAAATTCATAATCAAAAGTATTTTTGGAGGTTCTATGCATGTTGCTTTACTTCTGACCACTATAATTTAACCAACTTTATTTTCCTCATTGTCATTGTTGTCATGTCTGTTAGAGAGGAAGATACAGTAATAATAATATTTACTTTTTTGCTGATAATTTTTCTTCATTTCAACATTAATGAAATCATGTCTTCACTTTCTCCAATGACATGTTACCCTTTCTTGTCTATGATGTGATTACCATGATGTTTTCTAAGAAATACCTACAGACTTATCTTGCTGCCTCTTTAAATTACCTCAGTGGGCAACCCATATCCTTCATCACTTGATACTGACAAGGTTCAAAAAAGCATTTACTCCATACTTTGCTGCTGTTGTGCATAATATGGTTAATTTTCATAGTGATGGTCAAGCATTTTCGAATGTAGTTTCTTCATGTAGTAAAATCTAGATTAACATGAAGGAGAGCACAATCAATTACATAATATTTGCTAAAGCAGATATAGACCTCAAACCATTTAGGAATGCATGTTAGTAAACATATGTGCACATCAGATGATGGTGCAGCCCTCCCAGGATGCCTTCCTGAATCCCCACCAAGCATGCATCCCTAAAAAAAGCATACCTGTGACACTCACAAAATGGTCACCAATGCACATGTTAAAAAACAGGCAGGAACAGACCCCCAAAATCAGCAACATGGCATATCAAAATAACAAGACATGTGCTAGGGGAACATAATGGCAAAGAGCCACAAGTAACACATTAAACAATATCCTTAATTTTAAAAAAGAAAGATACTTTGATATGAAAAAAAGATAAAGAATAGTTGCTATGGACATTTGCACCTAGTATGTTGAAAATGTATCTTTATTTTCGTTTATTTTGGTTACCATTCATTCACAACAATTCCTAAGCAGACACACTCCTCTGAACCAGTGTCGTAACCAGGGTTACAGTCACCTGGGGCAGAGCAAAATTTTGCATCCCCAATACACCTTTGGATTTCACATGTTCACTCAATGGCAGGATAAGTGAACCAAATCAGCAACAATCCACAGATTGTTTTTCATCAAAATAGTCTTCATTGAAATCAATCAGCAAATATACACCATCGTAGCACTCTCCATATGCAAAACTCTTTGACTTTTGCACATGGGGATTGCTACGATGGTGTATATTTGCTGATGGATTGTTTAAAAAAAAAAACTGTTTTATGCAAGATGACCCTGGAGTGTGGCTGCTTTGGAAATGGAATCTATTAGAGGTGAGAATGCACCTTCTAGCCTGCACCTGGGAAGTGCATGTTGTGTTATTCTGATCTTGGGCATTGGAGCAGTGGGGATCTCTTGGAGCTTTGTTTCCGGTAAGTCAGCAATAAAATAGCAGAGGTCAGGAGTAAATAAGGTGACTGCAGAGGTCAGGAGCAATAATTGCAGAGTATGCACACACATCTGCACTGTAGGCATCAGAAAACTGCCAGATAGCTCTCCCATCTCCACTTCCAGCCCACAGATACCTGCTCTGCAATTAATGTCACCCGGGCTCACCAAATCCTCTGTTTGCTGCTTATTACAAATCATCTCTGAATTTGTGCTGGCATTATTCCTTCCTTCTGGAGGATGCCTAATTTGTTCTCCATTGTCTCTGTGTGTGTTGTAAAGTAGCCACTTCTCCAAGGTCACTCCTGTGATATCCTACAATCTCACATTTAGTTTCCTCATTTGTATTGAGATTGTAGTCCTTCATGTGAGCTAGCTTGGAATGGTGCCTACTTTGCAACACACACAGGGACCATGGGGAATAAAAGTAGCCACCCTCCAGAGCGAAGGACAGTGTCCACATAAATTCAGAGATGATTTGAGGATTTACAGCTGAGTGATACACATATGAGCTACTTTGTGCTAATAGGTAAAGTACTTGAATATATTTTTAAAATTAAACTCTGACTTAAATGTCACTTTAAGTAGTTTTTTTTTCCTATATAACCATGCCAAATGATACATACATGTTTCATATAAACATATTTACCTTTACGTGACTGTTATATTTTTTCACACAGTTATATCTTGTTGTGATATCTTTTATAGACATACTTTTTATAGATGTTCTTTTTGGCTTATTACGTAGCCCTAATGACCTCTAAATAATTTTCCAGGAAACCCTCACAGTTTTACTAGATATACACATATACATTAGACCAGGTCACTGGAGCAGCCTGCATTGCTAGTTATGAGTACTATAAATATGTCCTGTTTACAGACTGCACCAATGAAAACTCAGGAGTCTTTGTCAATGTTATACAGACTATGCATGACCACTTTTCTGCAACTGCAAGTCTTGTGCTGAATAAATTTTTCCCTGCTCGGTGTAATATTTTTGTCATTGGGTGTGAAACTTTGAAGATATGTGGAATACAATATATAACAGAGCAGCTAGATACATAGCCAGAAATGAAAAATAAAATATTTCTTAGTTTAGCCTGTGGCAATGCCACTGTGTAATTTGGCAAAAAAGTCACCCAGGACTCTCAGCCAGAGGGGCTAAGCGGTTGCAGAAAGCAAGTACTTTTACCAGGAAAGAGCTGGCTTTGCAGTTCTTTCCAGGTCTTCTGGATTTGGCTTGGGATCCTGGAGCCTGTAGATTTCAAAGAGACCTGGGAGAGATGAAATTTCAATTCCTGGGTCCTTGATTTATTAGTGACAAGCACCGAATAATTATACATTGGGCTAGTGTTCAGGGCTCCATTTGGGAGGCAGGAGGTCTCCACCCAGGAGTCAGAGTGGAGTCCACTGCAGCAGGGAGCTGTGGGTTGTGAAACCAAGTGTGCAGGTTAGCATGGTACTGAGGCTGTCTGGAGGAACAGGATTGAGGCCATAGCAGTGGTGCTGCAAGTACAAAGCCAAGAGGCTGGATGTGCATATGTGTGTGTTGCCAAGAGATGCTGAAGAACCCCTGTAAGGGTAAATGCATTTTTTTAGACTTCCTTTTAATAAAAGTGGGCAAGGAAGCCATTAAATGAAGATTTCAGTGAGTGGATGTGTCCTTAAAGCTCTACTGTTTGAAGCTAAACCTCACAATCCTAAAGGTTAAAAGTATACTTACAAAGCAGATATGTTGCTTATATTAGTAAGCTATGGTAAAATTCCCTTGCAAAGTGAACAGCCTATTTGCCTTACATAAATAAACACCTATTTGTCTATGATAAATAATGATGATGAGGATGATGATCAGATTTTGGCACCAAGAACATATCTACTTCTATTGCACAGTGGATTTGACTGATATTAACACAGTAAAGCAATACAACAAATTGTCACTGAACAGTCAACATTGTGATTACACAATCTTCTATAACATTGTGTAAGATGACACAACACTACCTTATTGGTTTTTGGAAGGATTGAAGAACATGCAAAATAGAATTAGGATTTTTTTTTTCAATTTAAATTATTACATTAGGAGCAAACTGTTTTAAAATAAACTGTCACAGTTCATGGATATCAGCACTGCGTGAGTCTGCACAGTCAGAGTTGAAACCTTGTATGGGCAAATCAATTGAAACTGTTGGTATAAGGACTGTTTATTCATCATGTTTGATAATTTTATGACCTTTCACAAAATAGACAGGAGCCAGTTCTCAATATTTTATATTTTAATTTATTTGGGAAATTGGATTACAGTCTGACGGGGGCATTATATGGATGTGCTGTTCTATAATGCTCAGGTTTTCATGGTGCTACAAATTACATCTCACTGGGTCTGTAATAATATAATGCATCTTTATGCCAAGAAAAAGGAAAAAGCTTAAAATGTATGTAAAAATAAATTAAATAATTTTATAGCCCAGCAACATTTAACGCACTGTCCAGGACATGAAGGATGCATCACGTCCCCATCCCCACTCTGAACTTAAAGTAGAATGCCATCTCAATGAATGGTGGGGGTGTTGGTCTGGGTGGTTGGCTGCACGTTTCGAGGCTCTATGCCTCTTTTTCAAGCCCGAGATGAATTCCTTGAAAAAGAGGCATAGAGCCTCGAAACGCATAGCCAACCACCCAGACTGCCATCCCCACCATTCATTGAGACCTACTGCCCGTTCCTTCAGCCTTAGGGCCTGTTCTTAGCGATCACATACACCCATTGATCGCCTACAGCCTGCTACCCCTTGTGAGTGATTTCTCCGTTCCGCCGACGGGTCCCAGCCTGGCCAGCTGAGTACCACGGCGCCTGACTGCAATTACATCTCCAGCTGCATGACACCACCCCAAGCCTATGGCAACATCCATATAGTCCAGCATCATGGGTGCAAAAAATGAAAAAAAGGCCTCAGTCATGAAGGGGTTAATAACATAAATTCCTGGGTTGCAGCGCTCTTTCTCTGCCTTTCCATATCTGTATACAGGGTCCCTCTCCCTGGTTTAGTAGCTTGCTCACCCAAACCCGCCAACAGCCATCACCCCCTTAGTACGCTTTACCTGTTACTTACTGGTTTACTGTTTTTACCTGGGAGCTAAAAGAAGACTGTTAATACTGTTGTTAGTCAAATTTCAATTTGCCACCTCCTGTTGGTTCAAACAGTCACAAGATGTCTTTAACAACCCTTTGTGTCATGTGCCAAAATGATATTAAGAACGTTAGATCTATGTTGCTTTCATTCATTATAACATAAAAAAAGGCTGTAAATATATCTATAGTTGTGAAAGCTGCTGTAGCTATAATACAAAAAACTTTGACTATTATTTCTCTCAAAGGCAAAAAGAAATAATAGCAAGCTGAGGTCAGGCATCAATCACTAACAAATACAGTATATAGCTATCATCTGTGGTTTCCTGAATTCATTGCATTGCATCTTTTCTACCTGAATACAGCATCAGTAAATGTGCTAGTATTTTAAACAAATAAAGCACTGCTAAACTTTAAGTCAGTTAGATTGTGCCGGTGTTAATTTATTAACATAAGCATTCAAATAAAAGCATGGGTTAAATATGAAAATGTATTGACATAACTATTAAAATGAACACATTGGTTAAAATATGAATTTTCTATTTATTAGAGTCAATTATATAAGTAGGTATATCTTCAGTTTAATGATAATGGATATGAAAATGGTCAGTGCATAAGAAGAGCTTTACAATAATTTGATCTAAATGGGTATTTTTGTTGGTGACTTAAAGGACAAGTTCTTTAAAACTCTCACTTCATTGCAAGCCATATTTTAGCAACACTCAAGAGAACTTTACTTTGTGACCCTTAAGAGTGACTTAAATCCTTTGCATAAAAAAAAGTGCACTGCTGTTCTATATGTACTCTGTACTAATGGAAGCCCCATCCTTCCACAGGAATATGGCCCTATCTATAAAACTAAATGTGGCCACAGCTTACATTCACAGTAGGTGTAACTGGAAAGGTTGTGCAGGACCATACAGTGAAAATCTCTAGAGCAATGCACTTCTTTTAAAAAAAAGTATAGTTTTAATCTCTAGTCTTTTAATATTTTAAGAAACATGTACAGAATTTTGAGGGATTGTTTCTGTGGGTGTGACTACTCCTTCTGTTCAGTATGTCATAGCTAAATTAATCTGAATTTTTTTTAGGTTTCTGTGATGGACTGTCAGCTTTAAATGCTAATTGTAAATGCTTTCTCCTATTAATTTGTTTTCTGAAAAATTTTGATATAGTGGAAGTTGTATGTAGACTCAGATTGTTTGATGTTTTCAATCAGGTTGAGTAGGGACTGCCCTTCCTCTGCAGCAAAATGTTCTCTTGCAAGAGCTTTTCCGCACACATCTATCCAAATTTAAATATGGACAATCAGACCTAAACTCAATGGTTTATGCCTGGAATGTAGGTTTATGTAAATGTATAATTTAACTAACAAATAAATACTACATGATAATATAGTATCGGGCCTCTGCTAGGTTCTCGGCTGAGATCCTCCCCTAACTTCTTAACTTCTTTACTGTTATGTGGTGCGATGGGGGGTGGGGAGGGGGACACGTCTTGGTCACTCATCGGGGACTCCTCCGCAGAGAGACTCTTCCTCGGGGAGGTGTCCTTCCCCCCCAACCTTACCTTGTCTTCCTGTCCTCCCCTTCCCTTATGTCCTCCACTTTCCGTACATCCTCATTTATAAGTCTTTCTTGGTTTTTATGTCCCTACATGGTGCTTATGACTTCCTCTTATATGGGGCATTCTGTTTTCCATGGCACACATTGACGTTATTATGTGGTGTCCTGGTTGATATACGCCAATCTACCCTTCCTTGGCTGTTGTCCACTATGTATGCTTCTGTCTGGGAGGCAGACTTACTGCTGTGCTCCTGCAAGGGGAACAATTCCCTAGTGGACTTGTTGAACCAATGGCATAACTAAGAGGGTTCCTACATTTGGATGTAATACTGTTACATGACGAGTTGCATGACTTGTACTTTTCATGTATATGTATATTCATGATGTTCAACGATAGTTGCCCTTTTGGGCAGATATGCTTTGTTTATGTATTTTTGTATGTTTGTAAAAACTCTCAATAAACACTTGTTGAACTAAAAAAAAATACTACATGATAATATTTTGCAACACAATGTACGAACACATGGAAAAAAAATCATAATTTGTGAATAAAGCTAAAATTAATCCTGCCATATTTGTCAATCAATATATTAACTAAAGTGAAAAATACACATGTCTGCATGTGAAAACAGATTTGCAACTCATTTAAGAAAATGTTTAATGTCAATATAACATGAAGCAGTGCATGCTCCTCTAATGATACTGGTGCATGATGTTCCCAAGCAAACTGGCATATGTGCACATACTGTACTTATTACATGCTCAAATTCTAGAAGATGCACAGTTAGTGATGAGTGAAATAGCCTGGGTTAAGTTCATAGGTGGATTTGCAAACCCATCTTGATATCCTTTCTTAACAAGTAAATGGTGTCTTTTATCACACTGCGAGGTGCCCCTTGTATTCTATTTTCTTCTTCATTGATACAGACGAGGGGGTTTTACACCCATTGAATTAATGAGTATTCCCTCTGCATAGAAGGTTCAATCTATTTGGGTTCAATCCTTATTTAATAGTTGCTAAACCAGCTTCACCCATTGGATGTTTGTGAGTGCAATCATTGCCACTTTTGTTTTTATCCCCTGGTTATTGTGATAATAGATGTAGGTACCATGCATTGCCTACCAAATAAAACACAAGATAAACAAGTTTCATTTTTTGCTTGCAAAAAGGTCAAAAAAATATTGTCTATTATCATTATAAACACATACATGCTTCTATGTAGACAGATATTTAGAAGCAGACATATGTCTATGCTGCATATATCACCTCGTTCAGATTGAACTACATCAAATGTAACACTCACAAAAGATATCTAAAGCCCAATCCTGGGCAAATTATAATTCCCACATCTTGCTCCTAACCCACCCTGTGTGTTTTTTTCTTACTTTGTGAAGCAAGTTTTGCTCACTTTGCTGACCAGGTCCCTGACCATTTTCAGGTGTGGGGACCACTAATCCACCCCTTGGACCCCGCATCATGTAAACAGACGGTACTGACTCTTCTCAGAGGAAGGAAAATGCACCAGTAGTGGCAACATATATGGAAAACCATACAAAAATTATTGGCAAGGAATGTGCCAATTAAGAATGTTACACCTGTTGAAGCTGGATAATTCAACAAGTGAATTTTTTGTTTAATGCACATGAAGCTTTCATATGATCTTTTATTCCTTTGTGTCTGGTAATGTACTGCATTCTGCCCCGTACTGCAATGAGTACATATTTGCCAAATCCTTGTGCAGTTCTACAGAATGGATAAAACCAGGGGCGGACTGACCATTCGGGCAGTCGGGCACGGCCCGAGGGCCCGTGGCCAGTAGGGGGCCCGTGTCCCCTTGCTCCCCCATTACACTTTGCCATTTTGTGCTGCCTGCTGGGATCGGCAGCCCCCCCCCGCGCAGTGGGCAGACTGATAGCGGTAGCTGCGGGACACAGACGTGGACACAGTGACAAGCGGGCGGATTATAGATTTACCGGCAATAATGGGCTGCCCTGACAGGCAATAACGGGGCTGCCCTGGGGGCCTCAGACGTGAGGACCCAGCGTGCAGCAGCTTCACAGTGCAGAGAGAGACGGAGATCAGCACGTCGGTGACAAGGTGAGTGATTTAATGTTTGTTTGTTTTTTCTCGGTTTCTCCGTGCTGCTTCCTCCGGCCGTGTAAACTGACACCAGCCAGGAGGACAGTGTCAGACGGCGAGAGACTACTTGCCATTCCAGAACACAGAATAGCTGAACTTGAAAGTTTCAACTATTCTGTGTTCTATTACAAGAACACCATTTAGTTCAGCAGGTTTCAACTGAAGAGGACCGGGACCAAACGGCTTTAGGGCTCAGTCAAACCAGAAGCAGTGCGTTCCGGCCCGATTCTGGCCAGACTGCACTGCCTCGCATTGCGGCCGGCTTACTTTTTTTGTGGGGCAGGAGGGGGTGTGGTGGGCCATTGAAGTGAATGGCACCATAGCCACAACCTACGGCTACAATGCGATCGGCCGCACGGGATCGCAAGGCACAAAATAGTACTTGCAGCATTTTGACCACAGGCATAATGTGCCTTGCGTTCCCGTGCGGCCGTTCACATTGTGACCAGAGGGCGTGGCTACGGTGCCATTCACTTCAATGGCCCACCACACCCCCTGCTGCCCCACAAAAAAAGTGAGCCGGCCGCAATGCAAGGCAGTGCGTTCTGGCCAGAATCGGGCCGAAACGCACTGCATGTGGTGTGAAGGAGGCCTTAGTGATTTAGTGATCGTGAAAAGTTTACTAGAAAAAATATTTTGATTTTTTTCAAATAAACTTTTTCATATTAAAGTGACATTAAAGGATATTTTTTCCCCCTCCCCCCATGTTATTGAGAGCACTTACCTTAAATGATGCCTCTTAATCGCATCTTCTTCTTCTTTCGCCATGTTTTCATCTGTCTCTCCAGTGGTGCGGCGGCTCTCCAATCCAGCGCTGACACCTCTCTGCTAGCAGGCACTTCTGATCCAACGGTGTCTACATGCGGGTGCACGCGTCCATAGACTTACCTTGAGTCTCAGCTCGTCTCCCGCCCGAGAATCAGAACTGCGCATGCGCCTGCCCCAAGATGCTTTGCGGCCGCCGCTACGGGCCATCGAGATGGTAGGTGCGGAGTGGTGGGGGGCCCCAGTGTCCCACGCACGCTACTGCCAGCGCAAAGATGGGGGGACCGTCGGTAAACACCGGCCGCCGGATATTGAGAAAGGAGCCGGAGGAGCTGCAGGCAGCCTGGTATGTGATGCAGCAGCCTGGGGCCTCTGTATAAAATACTGCTGGTATTTGTAGTCCTCTATAGCAGGTGCCATTCTGCATTGCAGCAATGCAGAATGTCACCCTCTATAGAGGACTACAAATACCAGCAGAACTTTATACATTAATGCTATTGCTGTTTAAAGTATTGCTGGGTCATTTGTTACTTAGGTCCACCACTAGAAGAGGTGGTACTGTAGCAGAGAAGAGCTGTAGAATGTTAAGGCAAGGAGGTAAGATCTCAAATGAACTGGAGGCAGTGGAGATGTAAGGAGTGGTTGGGAGGGTTATGTAGAGGTGTAGGTAGCAGCAAGTTCACAGGAGGTTAAACTGGAACAATGAAGGTGTTTGTGACAGAGTAAACAGAGTAAACAGAGTAAACCTTTCTGGGAGAAAGTGTTTCTCTCCCGGGCGGTCGGGAGCCGCTATCGAATAGCGGGAGACTCCCGGAGAGTCCGGGAGAGTAATGACAGATCAGAGTCCTTGGTTACCTGGTAACCAAGGGATGCTGATGTGTCTCTGCAAGTGGCCGGAGCCAGCCGTGAGATGATGGCTGGCTCCGCCCACCCATCAGTAGCAGGCTGTCGGCCGGCCAATGGATGGCCATTTATCCAGCTTCGCCTTTCACCTCAGCTCAGTCGAGCCAAGGCGTATGCCTTCGGCTTGACTGAGACGCTCGGCCGACTTCGGGAGCTGTACGGGCTATAGTGAATAGCCCGTACAGCAGCCCTTCGGTTCTACTGAAACATAGGGGTCTTGGGGCCGAAGCTAGCCAAAGGATCAGCCGAAGCTACGGCTAGATCCTTCGGCAGCATAGTGAATAGACCCCATAGTTTATGTGTAGCAAAAGGTCCTCTGCACATGTGTATGCAATACAAGCAGGAGTATTTAATTAAATCCAAGACAGTTGTCTATATTAAGGGATTGTTTTTAAATTATAACATGGATACATTATACTTTGATGGAAGTCTACTCAGTAACAAAAATACAAACAACAGCAAAGTTTTATTTAAAGTGAATAATTATAAGTATGGTCAAAGAAATAATGTTGTGTGTATTATTTTTCTGCTGTTATTTTGTCCACATCTATTCCTTGGCAAGCTTTACCAACACTAAAGCTGGCCATAGCACTAGTAGATTTCCTAACGAACTTTCATACAAAAGATCTATTGTTGGACTTTCTATTAGTTGATGGGGTCAAATCGATGATTGATTTCGACTGTAGTAATGAAAAAACTTGAAGCAGTATGGAAAAACTTAGAGCAGGATGGAAACTGTTACTCAAACAAACTAACAGTGTTTTAAACCAATGAATGCCCTGCCCAATATAAACTAAAAACCAAGAGAGCTACAAAGCACTCAAAAGTACATCCAAATAAGTGATACTCTACATTACATGCAATATAACAATATAGTACCAAGCTAGAATCAAATGTGACTATATATGCAATGGTAATACAATATGTCTAGAAAAATGAAAAACGTAAAATCAAACAGTGACACAAAATAAGTATTTGTAAAAAGTGTAAAATCCAAAGAGAAATGAAGATCCAAATGTAAGATTCAGATGTAAAGACCAAACCAGTGTCTGAAATGATTATAGTGCTCAATGTAAGGAATAATATATCCCAGGAGACATTATACATCCTCCTCAGTTATTGTCTTTAGTGTTAACCCTTTTCAGTGAGGCTGAACAGCATTCAGGTTGGATTTCACATATCCTGTACAATACTGTGTGAAATGTTTTGCCCTTTGCGGTCTATTTTTTCTTACTAAAATGGTTTCTATTTTATCATTAATATACATATTAGGCTGTTTTGTTTTCAACTTTTATTGAGGAAGGACATATCATTATTTGCCAGTCATTTTCTTATGCACAGTTGTTTCTAATGCTAGACTTTTATAAGAATGCTAGATAAACAAAGCACAATACTGTACAAAAAAGTTGATATTTTGCCTGAAAAAAAAGTATTTATAGCTATTTACTTGCTCATAGGTTTAGCATAAAAAAACACTGCTTTATTTGTGTAACTTGCACAGTATTAACAATGTAATCTTTTTTTAAGGCTTGACAGCATAGATACATGTAACTTGTTTTAAAGTGGATTTGGGTTGTTAGTGAGTTGCTCTGCACCTCCTACTCTCCTGCAACAGGCGGTGTTAAGCTTCTTTTGCATGAATTATTCTCTGAAGTCGAGACAATAATATATATTAAGATTGAAAGGTATAACAGCATGAGGCTAGTCAATTGGTCAGAACCATTTAAAGATAAAATGTGTTGTCATATGGTTAGTAGAATTTGTCAGCTACATGCTGCAAAAAAACAGTGTTCCTAGCAATCAATTTGTAAATTAGATGATTTTCTTCTTTTTCATCACACTGTTATTTGCCCTTCACCAGGCTGTTTTAATTGTCTTTACTTCAATTTGAATTTGGTGTGCAAATGTTGCTTTCTGTATATGTATATATGTAAGGTCAGATAGAGAGTGAGAATGCACTGTACAATATTAGTAATACAACTACAGATTCTTATATAGCTTTTACTCTACATTTATTTAAATAAGTATATGGTATAGGTAATGTCATGGGAAAATCTTTTTATATGTATCCATTATCTTTATTATGACAAATAAATAATATTTTCAGTTAATTTTTAGACATATAGTTCATATTCCATCTTCCCATTAAAAACCTTTGACAACGTTGTCCACAACCATTCACAATCCCACACATACAGACAGCCCCGCACACTTCCCAAATAATGGAAAATCACTGTTGCTGGATCTATCACTGACTCTGTGGAGGTCATGGAGAGTATAGAGGGTGAGGGCCCTATCACACCATCAAGAGTGCGTTCCAGTGCGTTCAGCCTCTGGAACGCACTGGAAGGCAACCTGGCCGGCTCACTTTGTTTTGGGGGCGGGAGGGGGCATGCTTGCAGCATTTTTGGCAGATCGCATTGGATCGGAACGCAGGCACTAATGTGCCACGCATTCGGGTGCCAGCAATCGCACAGCGGGCTGCGGGGCCATTGAGTTCAATGCACTGCCAGTGTGTTCCAGAGGCCGAACGCACTGGAACGTATTCTTGATGGTGTAACTGGGCCCTTAATGAGGACAGCAGAAAGTCCACGGACACCAATCTCTGTCTTATTCAACCTAAAATGTAATTTCTTTGACAAATGGAAATTCCTGACTTAGTTGTACTAATCCCCTTCCTCTAGGTAGAGTATAGTACATCCAAAAGTCTTCAGCGATATCCACTGGTGTCATTACTCGCACTCTGAGGAGACCAACATTGGTGGATATCGCTGAAGACTTTTGGATGTACTATACTCTACCTAGAGGAAGGGGATTAGTACAACTAAGTCAGGAATTTCCATTTGTCTAAGGAATTACATTTTAGGTTAAATAAGGTGTCCGTGGACTTTCTGCTGTCCTCATTAACCCTCTAAACCCTCCACAGAGTCAGTGATAGATCCAGCAACAGTGATTTTCCATTATTTAGCAAGTGTGCGGGGCCGTCTGTATGAGTGGGAGTGTGAATGGTTTTGGACAACGTTGTCAAAGGTTTTTAATGGGAAGAAGCAATCTGATGATTCACTTTTTTGATGTTTGATTTTTTTCAAATAAACTTTTTCATATTAAAGTGACATTAAAGGATATTTTTTCCCCCTCCCCCCATGTTATTGAGAGCACTTACCTTAAATGATGCCTCTTAATCGCATCTTCTTCTTCTTTCGCCATGTTTTCATCTGTCTCTCCAGTGGTGCGGCGGCTCTCCAATCCAGCGCTGACACCTCTCTGCTAGCAGGCACTTCTGATCCAACGGTGTCTACATGCGGGTGCACGCGTCCATAGACTTACCTTGAGTCTCAGCTCGTCTCCCGCCCGAGAATCAGAACTGCGCATGCGCCTGCCCCAAGATGCTTTGCGGCCGCCGCTACGGGCCATCGAGATGGTAGGTGCGGAGTGGTGGGGGGCCCCAGTGTCCCACGCACGCTACTGCCAGCGCAAAGATGGGGGGACCGTCGGTAAACACCGGCCGCCGGATATTGAGAAAGGAGCCGGAGGAGCTGCAGGCAGCCTGGTATGTGATGCAGCAGCCTGGGGCCTCTGTATAAAATACTGCTGGTATTTGTAGTCCTCTATAGCAGGTGCCATTCTGCATTGCAGCAATGCAGAATGTCACCCTCTATAGAGGACTACAAATACCAGCAGAACTTTATACATTAATGCTATTGCTGTTTAAAGTATTGCTGGGTCATTTGTTACTTAGGTCCACCACTAGAAGAGGTGGTACTGTAGCAGAGAAGAGCTGTAGAATGTTAAGGCAAGGAGGTAAGATCTCAAATGAACTGGAGGCAGTGGAGATGTAAGGAGTGGTTGGGAGGGTTATGTAGAGGTGTAGGTAGCAGCAAGTTCACAGGAGGTTAAACTGGAACAATGAAGGTGTTTGTGACAGAGTAAACAGAGTAAACAGAGTAAACCTTTCTGGGAGAAAGTGTTTCTCTCCCGGGCGGTCGGGAGCCGCTATCTAATAGCGGGAGACTCCCGGAGAGTCCGGGAGAGTAATGACAGATCAGAGTCCTTGGTTACCTGGTAACCAAGGGATGCTGATGTGTCTCTGCAAGTGGCCGGAGCCAGCCGTGAGATGATGGCTGGCTCCGCCCACCCATCAGTAGCAGGCTGTCGGCCGGCCAATGGATGGCCATTTATCCAGCTTCGCCTTTCACCTCAGCTCAGTCGAGCCAAGGCGTATGCCTTCGGCTTGACTGAGACGCTCGGCCGACTTCGGGAGCTGTACGGGCTATAGTGAATAGCCCGTACAGCAGCCCTTCGGTTCTACTGAAACATAGGGGTCTTGGGGCCGAAGCTAGCCAAAGGATCAGCCGAAGCTACGGCTAGATCCTTCGGCAGCATAGTGAATAGACCCCATAGTTTATGTGTAGCAAAAGGTCCTCTGCACATGTGTATGCAATACAAGCAGGAGTATTTAATTAAATCCAAGACAGTTGTCTATATTAAGGGATTGTTTTTAAATTATAACATGGATACATTATACTTTGATGGAAGTCTACTCAGTAACAAAAATACAAACAACAGCAAAGTTTTATTTAAAGTGAATAATTATAAGTATGGTCAAAGAAATAATGTTGTGTGTATTATTTTTCTGCTGTTATTTTGTCCACATCTATTCCTTGGCAAGCTTTACCAACACTAAAGCTGGCCATAGCACTAGTAGATTTCCTAACGAACTTTCATACAAAAGATCTATTGTTGGACTTTCTATTAGTTGATGGGGTCAAATCGATGATTGATTTCGACTGTAGTAATGAAAAAACTTGAAGCAGTATGGAAAAACTTAGAGCAGGATGGAAACTGTTACTCAAACAAACTAACAGTGTTTTAAACCAATGAATGCCCTGCCCAATATAAACTAAAAACCAAGAGAGCTACAAAGCACTCAAAAGTACATCCAAATAAGTGATACTCTACATTACATGCAATATAACAATATAGTACCAAGCTAGAATCAAATGTGACTATATATGCAATGGTAATACAATATGTCTAGAAAAATGAAAAACGTAAAATCAAACAGTGACACAAAATAAGTATTTGTAAAAAGTGTAAAATCCAAAGAGAAATGAAGATCCAAATGTAAGATTCAGATGTAAAGACCAAACCAGTGTCTGAAATGATTATAGTGCTCAATGTAAGGAATAATATATCCCAGGAGACATTATACATCCTCCTCAGTTATTGTCTTTAGTGTTAACCCTTTTCAGTGAGGCTGAACAGCATTCAGGTTGGATTTCACATATCCTGTACAATACTGTGTGAAATGTTTTGCCCTTTGCGGTCTATTTTTTCTTACTAAAATGGTTTCTATTTTATCATTAATATACATATTAGGCTGTTTTGTTTTCAACTTTTATTGAGGAAGGACATATCATTATTTGCCAGTCATTTTCTTATGCACAGTTGTTTCTAATGCTAGACTTTTATAAGAATGCTAGATAAACAAAGCACAATACTGTACAAAAAAGTTGATATTTTGCCTGAAAAAAAAGTATTTATAGCTATTTACTTGCTCATAGGTTTAGCATAAAAAAACACTGCTTTATTTGTGTAACTTGCACAGTATTAACAATGTAATCTTTTTTTAAGGCTTGACAGCATAGATACATGTAACTTGTTTTAAAGTGGATTTGGGTTGTTAGTGAGTTGCTCTGCACCTCCTACTCTCCTGCAACAGGCGGTGTTAAGCTTCTTTTGCATGAATTATTCTCTGAAGTCGAGACAATAATATATATTAAGATTGAAAGGTATAACAGCATGAGGCTAGTCAATTGGTCAGAACCATTTAAAGATAAAATGTGTTGTCATATGGTTAGTAGAATTTGTCAGCTACATGCTGCAAAAAAACAGTGTTCCTAGCAATCAATTTGTAAATTAGATGATTTTCTTCTTTTTCATCACACTGTTATTTGCCCTTCACCAGGCTGTTTTAATTGTCTTTACTTCAATTTGAATTTGGTGTGCAAATGTTGCTTTCTGTATATGTATATATGTAAGGTCAGATAGAGAGTGAGAATGCACTGTACAATATTAGTAATACAACTACAGATTCTTATATAGCTTTTACTCTACATTTATTTAAATAAGTATATGGTATAGGTAATGTCATGGGAAAATCTTTTTATATGTATCCATTATCTTTATTATGACAAATAAATAATATTTTCAGTTAATTTTTAGACATACTAGCCGGTTTCATCTTCTCGGAGGACAATTTAGTTTTTGTTGTTTCTCAGTGACCATGGTGTGGCAGAAGAAGCATTATAAGGTCTGAAAAAAAAGAAAAGATCAGAATTTTCTCCTTTTTTATAGCTTATGTTTAAAATGACAGCCTTATGTTAACTGTTTTTTTTAAAGTCTCATAGGGGGTTATTCACAAAGCTAGCCGAAGGATCAGCCGTAGCTCCGGCCGCCTGAGCTATTCACTATAGCCCGTACAGCTTCTGAAGTTGGCCGAGTGGCTCGGTCAAGCCGAAGGCATATGCCTAGGCTCGACTAAGCCGAGGTGAAAGCCGAAGCGGGCTGAACGGACAGCCATTGGCTGGCCAAAAGCCTGCTACTGACAGCTGGGCGGAGCCAGCCGTTATCTCACGGCTAGCTCCGGCCACTTGCAATGACAGATCAGCGTGTTCGGCTGACCTGAAGTCAGCCAAAGCAAGCCGATTTACTGCTGATTTCAGCAAATGTACAAGCCTCAAGTGAAAAGCCGGACAGCGTTCGGCTCACTTCACTTCGGGTCGGTTATTCACACGGCTGCCTCCAGCAGCTTTGTGGATAACCCTGTTAATGATGAAAACATATTTATGTATTGATTAAGTGACTGGGATTTCTCTTAAACAGCATTTTTTTGTTGTCACTGTTTATTGCCATTTTAGAAAATGGGTGTCAGTCAATGTTATTGTAAGAAATCCAAAAATGTATAGATCAGTCAGAGGCAAATAGATCAGGAAAATGTAGCACTGAGATTCAGCAATCATAATTAAATTAAGTGTGCGCACATTACATCCAAAATTTACTGCATATAGCTTTAATATAAGTACTATTTAATATAGTTTTATTTTTTGACGTTTATTTTTGGGACCTACAGTAAGTTGAATATAGTAGTTGCATCAACCCAGTAATATATTCCCATTTTACAAATTGTGTCATCAAACATTTCTTTTTGCAGTCTTTGTGGTGACTGTTATTTTTCACCAGTTGAACTAACCTATATTTACAGTCTCATTACAATTTTTCACTTCCATATTAGTGTATGTTGAATAGAAGCCAGAGCAAATAACATGAGTGCACACATTTTAAGCAACTGAATATAAAATATTATGTCATGTTGAGACATTTGTCTCAAGACGGCAAGACTTATAACTTAGAAGTTTCAGTAACCTGAAACATTTTCTGGGTAGGTTATACCATTTATGCTTTCAAATTTAGTAGGAATCACTGATGTTAGTCATTGCCATTTACCCTACTGAGTTACTTTAATTTGTTATATACTGTATTCCCAGTTTCATGTAAAAACAATATTATACCTTAAGTTTGTATTTATTTTGACAAACAAACCCAGAGCAAATTGCTTTAGTTTAATTTTAACAATGAGATTTTAAAAAGTACTATAGAGCAAACCTGCAGTGCTGTGATGTTAAAATTTTAAAGGATACATTGACTTTTTTGATTTATCCAGTCCTTCAGATTAGATAGAATGTTTACCTGTCATCATAACAAGTATTAGTTTTATTCACACACTGTGGATTTTAGCCTCCCAATATTGTGATTACATGTTAATTTGCTTTTGTGAACCTGCTGCTGGCTACCAATACAGGGAACTAATGGGACAGAAGAGCAGGTCTACTCATCTATTCAAATATAGACTTGTGTTTCTATATCTCTCTCTAGTGATGGTTCAGTGTGTGATGCACTAGTAAAACAGCATGCAAACACAACCATGGGAGGCTACACAATAAACTGTGTATGGTTCACTTCAATTAACCAGTCACATAATAAGCAAATCCATGTTTACTTATTTCATAGGCATTCTATAGTGTGAGCAATTATCATATGTCTTCATAAATCTCATAAAAATTCAGTGAATTGAGAAATTGAGAAACAATGCAAGTAATCTAATTTCACTTATCCCAAAGTGTGTCTTTGATAAGTAGCTACTGTATAAGCTGTTAGGAAAAATTAAAGTAAAACAAGAAAAAATAAAGTATGTCTAAAGAGACCAGGATAGTAGAAAGGAAGAGAAGGAATAGGCACTCATATGAGGAGGCACAACCCCCCTCCCGTCATGACAGGCATTCAATTAGGAGATAATGGTTGGGAATTGGGAAGAAGCCAAGAAAGCGATCCAGACAGCCCAAGAATCAACACAGATATGAAAAATACGTAACCGTATAGCGTGTATTGGTAGACAGGACCACCACGTATGTGACAACGTGCCTACATTATTTACACACCTCCAAGAAAGGTTAGAGGTTGTTAGAAAGATTTTGTGGAGAGAAAGTGGGCACCAGTAACAATGGGCCAGTATTTTGTAGCATGTTTCCTGAATTGAAGAGGGAATACTAGCCTTATGGGCTAGGATAAATGCTTGACATACATCTTGTAAAGAGAGAACACAATGTAAGTCCTTCTCCCAAGTCAAGATACAGGAAGGGGTTTCTGAAAAGGCATGGCTTATAAATAGGGCATAATGTTGTGTATGCCAAGAAAAATAGGTTAATATTTCTGTTCACACAAAGTCTCAAATGGTGTCATATAGTTCTGTAATGGAAAGAGTTGGGAGAGAAGCAAGACAATCTTTTAGTTGTAAGTACTGTTACCAATGGCTAGAGGTGGATGGGAGGTCATAGATCATTAAGTTAATTTTTTTCATTTGGTGGCCTTGATATTCATACTTCAATGGTGATAGAGTACTTCGTCCCCAGATAAGAGGGGTTAATCCAGGTGAAACGGGATTTCCCAAACGGTAGTAAGCGGTCCAATATGGGAAGTCAATTTCCACTATTGAATCACTTCATTCCAAACTCTCAGCAAAGTAGAAACATAAAATGGTAGAGTAGAGGAACAAGGTCTAAAACTAGGGTGCATCTATGGGAGCGATGTCAAAGGAAAGGGTACGAGAGACTCTCCTAGGCATACCCATAATTTGAGTTGTTATACTACAAGGTATTGAGAAGAGATTTTGGTAAATTCTCCTTTCTTAAGATATGTTGCTTGGTCAATAAGTATGCCCCTCAACACACATTTAGGGGTTTCCCTTTTAATGGGGGTGAGGTGGTTTCAGAGCCATGGTCTATTTGGAAGTGTTGGATAGTTTCTAAGACCTGTTTGCATACAATCAGGTCAGATAGCAATGTTTCATTAAGTCTCCAAGTAGAAAATGATTTAGGAGTATTTGGTGGTATAAAAGAAAAAAAATCTGGAAAATGATCTGAGCAGACCTGGGAGCCAATATGAGAAGGGAGTTTCCAGATGATGGGACACAATTAAATGCTCAGTTCTACTATAAGTCTTGCAAACTAAAGAATAAAATTATTATTATTAAGCTAGGATAAGGTTACATAAGTTTTCCCACTGGGTACCTCTAAAAGTGGATCAAAGACCATGTTGAAGTCTCTTCCAAGGATTAACTATTCCTCCATAAAATCCTGCAGCTAGCCCCAACAGAAATGCTGCTTGTCCTTAGTTAGGAATATATGAATGAATTAATGTGAAGTCCTGTTTGTGGATGTTACACTTCAAAAGAATGTTTCTACTGCCGAAATCCATCTGCTCAGCTAGATGTTGAACATTAAGATGAATTAAGATGAATTTAGGACACTTGCAACACACATAGACTTGCATAGGGGTTATTACTTATAAAACAGGTTTCAAAGTGCCTGGTGGGCATGGCTGAAGTTGAGCCATTTTTAAAGCAAGTTACTTGCAAGAATAAGATCTGGACTATTTTTTATTAATTGAAAAGGTAACTTGTGATTGCTTCCTTCGGTTATTCAACCCTTGAATATTAAGTGATCCACAGGTCATACGAGCCATGGATAGAAAAAAAAGATAAATAACCTATATGGGTAGGGATATAAGCCTCCTCCCTGCATGACACCCGTGAAGAAAGATAATAGGGGAGAAAGAGAGTCCGTTTTGTAGTGAGCACAGATGACATGCGCTTGAAGGGAACTGTGTTAAATTTATTACATTGTTCATCTCTTGCCCATTATTTACTTGGGGTACCTCTTATACATACTAATTTAATAACTTACTTTGATTTCCTTAACTCCTGCTTTTACCTATACTCTGAGGGAGCCATGTGTCCAAGTAAATGAAAGAAGAGTTTTTTTCAGTCTCACCATTCTGCATTAATAACCAAAATGAAATAATAAATAATATCAAAAGCTCAGAAGTTAAAAGTTTTTTGCCCATAGGGTTGACTCAAGTCTTCACAGAAAAATAAAATAATTAAACAAAATGGAAAAATAATTCATTTTTTAAATTATTTCAGAAGGATCGAGCAGAACAGCCAAGCCAAATGCCGCTCAGTGGCATTTGGCTATTCACTCACTGCTGTTCGGCATCTATAATAATAGACCGAATAGCAGCGAGTGCCCTGCCGGAGGTTCGGCTTAGCTGATCCAGATGTTAGATCGGCTGAGTCAAACTCCTTCTGCACTTCGGGTCGGCCGACCCGAAGCCACGTGAAGCCACCCGATGTATGGCTGATTTCAGCCGATATACTGCTAAAATCAGCCGTACCAGCCTGAAGTGAATAGCCGAACAGCGTTCGGCTCACTTCGCTTCAGGTCGGTCGTTCACTCGGCTGCCTACGGCAGCTTAGTGAATAGACCCCTATAAGATATTAAGAATGATTTACTAAGCTTTGAGAATATTAATTCAATAACTATTTTCTTTTTATATGATTGGATACATTAAGTGAATCCCAACTAGAGAGTAAATCAGCTTCATTAACAGTTTTTCTTTATTTACTTGACCTCAGCACTGTGGATGTGTAGGTCATGTACATTGGTTTTTACAGTATATGTTTGCGGTTTTATTTAGAAATTTGGGTTTCTGAATTCATTATTGTAGCGTGCCTGACAAAAAAAACCTAATATGTGTTAATGCTTGCATTTTCAAGCTATCAAGTTACCCAATAATTAGAATTTTAACATTAAAATTCTTTCTCACAAGCAGATTGTAAGGAAAATGTTGCATTTTTTAATTAAATGTCAACTTATGCAGGCAGGAGGTATATTGCATTTGAAATCAGATTCCTACATTCTTCTTTCAAGTTATAAGTTTGAAAAAATAGTCACTTTAAAAAGGAAACAATTAATCAAACAAAGCACTTCGTGCTAAGCACCGTTTTTAGACCTGCTGGCTAAATTCCCTTTTAACAGTTGACTTCACATGAAATCAGTTAAAATAGCCCTTATCATAGCTTCCTGGAAAACACCACATTTTAGTCATTAAAATGGAAATCTTTATATTTGCAGCGGTGCAACTATGTTATAAATCTATTAACCATTTTAGGTGATTTCCAGTTCATGTTTTAGTTAAAGAGCAATTTTAGACAACAACCGAATGCATTCTGTGAGCTGCCAATGATGTCAAGTAAAATCAGAAGTTGTGTTAAACTCAAAATGTTTACTCAGTTCACATGACTGCAATGGCTGTATATGTAATTTCCTACAGAAAATACCATGTATATGCACACCTAGATTAAAAGAGTGACACTAGGAGTGTTTGCTGAAACCTGTGCTGTGTAACCGTCTTTCTCTCTGCCTCCTGCATCACCAATCACATTCAAATATTTAAGACTTTTTTAAATATGATTGATAACTGTGAGAAATGTCTTAATACCTAATTTTCTTTTCTTTGTTTTGCAATAGACTTTCTGTATCAAAGATGCAGCACGGAATGTGTTTCAGTATCGCTACCAAGGGTTTCAGAAACACCAGATCACAGACAAATGAGAAAGGGTGGACTGGTGAACTACAGTAATATATAGATGAAAAATAATTCTAGTCAATCAGTAAGCTAGGCTATTTCTATGCAGCTCAAAGTCAATTTTAGTTGGAGTGTACCTAAGAGGCTACTACATAGTTACATAGTATTTGAGGTTGAATAAAGACACAAGTCCATCAAGTCCAACCTATTGCATGTATGCATTTATGGTTGAGCTGGTGTGTGCGTGTGTATGCGTGTGTATGAGTCCATGTGGGATTTTGCTCTTAGCAATACCTGTACCCCTGTATTTTATGGTCTCCAAGGAAATCATCCAAGAGTTTCTTGAATGATTCCACACTTTTAGTTGAAATCACTGCCTGTGACAGTGAGTTCCAGACCTTAACTGCTCTAACTGAGAAGATCCCCTTGCGCCCCGTGTGCTGAAATTATTTATCCACCAGTTTTTTGTGGTGGCCTTTGTTAAGGGGTTAACCGAAAAAAAACATTTTATACAAGAAAATCATGTCCCCCCTTAATCTCCTTACTTCCAAAGAGAACATATTTAATTTTAACAGCCTTGTCTCATAGCTCTGGTCCTCCAACCCCTTAATTAGTTTGGTTGCACTCCGCTGGACTTTTTCCAGCTCAAGGATATCTTTTCTGAGTACTGGTGACCAAAACTGGACCGCATACTCCAGATGAGGCCAAACCAGTGATCTGTAAATTGGCAAAATTATAGACTTGTCCCTGCAATACATTCCCTTCTTAATAAAAGACAGGACTCTACTTGCTTTGTTTGAAGAATAGCTCGCAGTGCCAGGCTGCTGTAATCTGTGGTCTACAATGACCCCCAAATCTTTCTCCATTTCTGACTTCCCTAGTGACATACCTATAATTGTATAGCCCATTTGCCTGTTTTTAACTCCAAAGTGCATTACTTTGCATTTATCGACATTGAACTTCATCTGCCATACAGTTATCCAGGTCCTCCTGTAATGTCACAATGTCTAAATCTGTGTCTATTACCCTCCCAATTTTTGTATCATCAGCAAATACTGAAACATGGCTACTCACTCCCTCCCCAATATCATTAATAAACAGGTTGAAAAGTATGGGGCCCAGCACAGAACGCTGGGGAACGCCACTCATGACCTCAGCCCAGTCTGAAAAGGTGCCATTAACCGATACTCTTTGTACACGTTCCTTTAGCCAGTTTTCTATCCACGTGCACACTCTTTCATCTATGCCCATAGACCTTAGCTTGTATAACAAGTGTTTATGTGGCACCGTATCAAATGCTTTGGAAAAGTCCAGACACACTACGTCCACCGACCTCCCTCCATCCAGATCTCTACTTACCCCTTCGTAAAAGGTTAGCAGGTTGGTCTGACAAAAACGATCCTTCCTAAATGTATGCTGCTTATTAGTTATTATACCATTATCCTGAATAAATTCCACTAAGTAGTCCTTAATCATTCCCTCTAACATTTTGCATACTATGGATGTTAGGCTAACTGGTCTCTAGTTTCCGGGTTGGCATCTTGACCCTGTTTTGAATATAGGTACCACAGGACCACATTAGCCCTCCGCCAGTCACTTGGCACTCTACCAGTCATTATGGATTACTTAACAATTTGGAATAACGGTCTCGTTATTACCTGGCTGAGTTCTTTGAGTACCTTGGGGTGTAGATTACCAGGTCCTAATACTTTATTTGCATTAAATAGTTTCAGCCTATTTTGTACCCCGGTTTCGGTCAACCACTGAGGTATATTTTCTGTTAAATTATGTGTTCTATCATGTACATTAAACCTGTCTTTTTTCTCGGTGAATACCGACATGAAAAAACTATTTAGCGCCTCGGCACTCTCCCTGTCGTTTGTGACTAATTTCCCATTTTCATCCTTTATTGGGTCTATCTGTTCATTTCTCACCCTTTTACTGTTTATATATTGATATAATTTGTTAGGGTTCCTTTTACTAACTGTGGCGATGTGCATCTCGCATTCAATTTTCGCTGCCCGAATTATCTGTTTACACCTTTTATTACATTCTTTGTAGTTATGGAACGCCAATGCTGTCCCTTCCATCTTATACTTAATAAATGCCAATTTCTTTTCCTTAATGTGTTGTTTTACTGTTTTATTTAGCCATATAGGTTATATAAAACAGTAGAAACAAGTTTTCCCATTCGATGGCATCCACTATCTTGTGCAGTTTTTCAAAGTTAGCTTTTCTGAAGTTTAGGCTTCTCGTCCGACCGGCCGAATTTCCTTTCCTGTACCCAATATTAAAAGTAATCACCTTGTGATCCCTATTACCCAGTGACTCCTCAATTACAATATCCTCAATTAACTCTGCATTATTGCAAATTATCACGTCTAGGATGGCATTATTCCTAGTTGGATCCTCAACCATCTGCTCCATGAAATTGTCTTGCAACATGTTCAGAAAACGGGCTGCCTTTGCTGAATGGGAAGTTCCATCAGCCCAATTGATGCTTGGGTAATTAAAGTCGCTCATTACCACAACATTACCCTGTTTCCCAGCTATTTCTATTTGGGAATGTAGATGGGCCGCCTCCTCCACCCCTATATTTGGAGGTTTATAACAGACACCCACGACAAGTTTACGACTAGGGTCCGTTCTATCTAGTTTTAGCCATAAGGATTCCACGACATCTCCACCATTTGACGTGATATTGTCCCGTATGTGCATATGGAGGTTATTTTTAACATAAATGCAACCCCCCCCTTCTTGCAAGCCTGTTCCTCCTGAACAGGTTGTACCCTTCTATATTAGTAGCCCAATCGTGTGTGCTATCTAGCAAAGTTTCTGCTATTCCCACTATATCGAAGTCCTCCTCGAGTAGCATAACTTCAAGTTCTTCTAATTTATTTGCTAGACTTTTAGCATTAGTGAACATACATTTAATTTTTGTAGTATTATTGGTTAGACGTTTGCTTCCTTCTTGCTCCCCACTACTTTTTTTAATTGGCCTTCTTATGGTTGGTCCATTCCTAATTAGATTACCTTGGGAGATTGGATTTACTTTAATGACTGTATTGACTATGTTGTCTATGTTGGCCGGAGTGACTGCGTTGACTATGTTGACTGGAGTGAGCCCACTATTTATCCCTGTATTATGCACTTCTGTGTTATTTGTTGTGTTTACTTGTTTACCATTTAATTTGTTGATTTTTATTCTACCCTCCCCCATTATCTAGTTTAAAAGCTCCTCCAGTCTTTTAACCATTGTTCCCCCCAGAAATGCTGCACCTTCCCCATTAAGATGCAGACTGTCTTGGCTGAAGAGCCGGTAACTGACTGGGATCTCAGCCCAGTTCTCCAGTAAACCGAAGCCTTCTTTCCGCAACCAGTTCCGGAGCCACTTATTAAGTTCCCTCAACTTGCGCTGTCTGTCCGGAGTGGCTCTTGGCACCGACAGTATCTCAGAGAATACTACCGTGGAGGTCCTTTCCTTCAGCCTAGCACCTACGTCTCTGAACTCCTTTTTTAGGACGCTCCATTTACCTCCTATTCTGTCATTGATGCCATGTGCACCATGACAGCAGGGTCGTGCCCAACCCCATCTAGTAACCTGTCAAATTGTTCCGCAATGTGTCGAACATGAGCCCCCGGTAAGCAACGGTCACGGTCCCGATGACAGATTACCATGTCAGTCCGCCTGATGATGGAATCTCCCACCACCAGGATCTGCCTCTCCTGACCCTCCATCCTGCTCCCATCCTTGATGGAGCAATTACTCCCCCTGCTGCTAGAGGAGGCATCCTGCTCCAGCAGAGTCACCCCTGAACTTATATCCCCAACATTTTGCAACCTGGCATATTTGTTGGGGTTAACCCGTTCAGTGCTGACCTCTCTCACACTCTTCCCTCTACCCTGCCTTCTAACAGTAACCCAGCTTCCCACCCCGGGATCCTGCTTCTCCAGAACCTCCTCCTCATCCAGGCCGCCCTCCACCACAGCCTGGTGCGTTTGGTCCAGACTCCTTTCCATGTTGGTTATGCACCTCAGTGTTGCCAGTTTGTTGCTTAAATCCAGAATCTGGGCTTCTAAACAAACAACTCGCTCACATCTGGCGTAAATGTATTTCCCCTCGAACGTATGTTCAAGGAATGCATACATTGCGCACGACGTGCACCAATTTGCACACCCACTCATGGAAGACATTTTCCCCTTTTATTTATAATTTTTTTGTCAAATAACAGCCCTGGGGTTATTTTATTTTACTGAAGCCCTGGGGTTAATTAATTATGTTCTGCCCTGGGGTTGATCGTGCTACAGCCCTGTGGTTGTTTACTCTTTGGCCCGGCGGTTTATTACGCTACTGCCCTGAGGCTTGTATTTGCTACTGCCCTGGGTTTAAATTAACTCACACTCCAGACTCCTGTACCCCATGCAAAACCTTCCTCTTCTACTGAAGAGTGGCGACATTAAAAGACTTATGAGAGCGATGTCGCAATTCGTCTGGCAGTCTAAACGGCCAAGGATATCACACAGGAAACTGTGGTTGCCGAAGAGCGAGGGGGGTGCTAACTTCCCGAATATTAAATTGTACAACATTGCGTGTTTGCTCAGACATGCACTGGATTAGTTGTCAGGTAGCTCTATGTACTCAAATACGGACCAGGAAGGGGAACTAGTTGCGCCATGGGACTTGAAAGCGATCCTTCATTGTAGGATCCCCATGCTGCCCCCAGGCATTCGACAAAATACTTTATACAGGGACACCATCATTGCATGGCGAGAAACACGGAAGGCACTGCAACTGTCTCCATATATGTCGGTCCACTCAACCCGTTCTTAGGTAACCCTATGTTCTCACAAGGTGTTGATTATGCTGCTTTCCATAAATGGAGAGACAAAGGGTTATTTAACTGGCGACAATCATTTCATCCACGCACCGGTCAGTCTCTCTCCTTTCAGGAACTATGTCTACAATTTAACTTACCAGGAGCAGATTTCCTGCACTTCTTACAACTTAAATCAGCCTGGAAGGAGTATGGGGGTACACCCAAGGAATTCTTCTCTTCGTCCTTTCTGGACATTCTCATTAAGGACAGATCATACTCCGTGTAAAAAAATTAACTTACACTATAGCCCTAGGGATACATTTAATTACACTACAGCCCTAGGGTTATTTTACTGAATCCCTTGAGTATTTTAATTTTAATTTACCCTGGGATTAATTTAATTTCACTTTGGCCCTGGGGTTGATTATGCTTAATTACGCTATGGCCCTGGGGTTGCTTATGCTGCTGTCCTGGGGTTAAATTAATTTAAGTTACACTAAAGCCCTGGGGTTAAGTTAACCTCCCTGGCGGTATAATTTTTTAATTTTTTTCATGTCATTTTTCGGTCTATTTTTTTTCCAAACTTTTTTCGTCTTTGTCGTATTTTTTTTTTAATATCCCGCCGGTTCCGCCCCCTGAGACGCATACGCTTGCAAGGGATGGAACCCAGAAGACCGCAGAACACAGCGCTGCTCGAGGGACAAGGTATGTAAATGCTATGTGGCTTTACCAAGTGTAGCTCGGAGTTACCGCTTATGGTATGGAAAAGTAACCCCACACTACACTTGGGAATACCGCCAGGGAGGTTAAGTTATACCAAAGCCCTTGTGTTTGTTGCACTATGCCCCTGGGGTTATTATATTTAACTAGTAGTTATAGCGCTCTGCCCAGTATTCTATATATTTAGTATTTAATGCCCAGCAATATATACTCTTCTATACTCTTCTATATGTTTAGTGTTTTGAATGCCCTGCTATACTGTATATACACTTAAGATACAATAAATATCTCAGTATACTGTAACATTCCTTAAAGTAATATATATATATATATATATATATATATATATATATGCATACACACACA